>NW_028270179.1:2326206-2577110 GCF_037043375.1 Chiloscyllium plagiosum | reverse complement strand
AAGCACTAGCTTTCGGAGCGCTGCTCCTTTATCAAGTGATTGTGGACAATAAGATTTTAAGACACAGAATTTATAGTAAACGTTTACAGCGTGATGTAACTGACATTATATATTAAAAAAAACTTGGACTTTTTTGTTAATACGCTCATCTTTCAGAATGAACATATTTATTTCAGTTCTTTCACATGTAAACCGCAAAACCTTTTTTTTTTAGTGTTACATTCTCAATTGAACGGCAACAAATGATGTCAGATCGCCCAGATAATGTATTGAATGTTTTAGCTCCCTGTGAGGTTATCTCTGCCACAATGGTCATATTGATTCTAACCTAAAAAGTTTTTTTACAGAATCTTACAGGGATTCATGCAGTTTATAAGCAAAATAAAATGTAATTCTGAAAGTACAAAGTCAACTCACAAATATGTGCATGTGGGTGTGTGTGGGGAGAGAGTGCTGGAGGGTTATGAATGTTTGCGAGAGGGTATGTGTATGTCTGTGATTGTAAAGTGGTTTAAGTCTGTGAGATTTCATGTGTGGGAATGCATGTGTGCGTGTATTATAAATGGTCTGAGTGTGTGCGTGTGTGTGTGTCCGTCTGTGCGTATGTATAATATGGGCACTCGTAAATACTCAGGAAATGCTTTCATAAGAACGGGGTACGATGTTCAACTCATGGACCACCAGGTACGACGTCCTACATAGAGGAACCGTAATGACCTCTTCAGGAGACAAACACAATCTGCAACTGTCAGGGTACCGATTGTCGTCCAGTAACACGCAAGAGCTGAAAACTACGCCAAGTTCTTTGCAGCCTGCAACACATTATCAATGAGAATGAGCACCTCGCCAAGACAGTCCCCATACTCCTTCTTCTCGCGTTTTCACAGCCACCAAACCTCAAACAGATCATTGTTCTGATCAAACCGCTCGGCTTTCAGGACAATACCATACAACCCTGTCACGTTAGATGCCTGTCACATGTCAGAATGCCCACACAGATACCACCATTACGCGTGGGGACACCTCTAACCATAAACGTAGCAGGTAATCACGTCACTCATCCAACGTTGTCTATCTCATACGCTGCAGGAAAGATGCTCTGAGGTATGGTACATTGACGAGACCAAACAAAGACAACTACAACATCTGAATGTACACCGCAGAACAATCAACAGACAGGAGTGTTCCCTCCCAGTCGGAGAACACTTCAGCAGTCCGGGACATTCGACCTCGGAACTTTGGGTGACCATCCTCCCAGGCGGACTTCGGCATGGCAATAACGAAAAGTGGCTGAGCAGAAGCTGATAGGCAAATTTGGTACCAATGGGGATGGCCTCAAACGGGACCTTGGGTTCATGTCACACGACAGGTGCCCCCATTGCACTCTATACACAGACAGACAGACACACACACACACACACACACACACACACAGAGACACTCAGTCTCTCTCATATACTCACGTCTACACTCCGACACACACCCTCTCACAGTCTTAAACACCTTTGCACCCACAGTTACACACGTCCATATACTCTCACACAGACACTCATAGTCAGCCCCAGACTTGACCCCACATACAGCTGCATGCACATATACACATATAAGTTTGTGGCGTGAATTTGTACTTCGCAGAATTACATTTTACTTTGTTCTAAAACTGCATGAATCCATGTAAAATTCTTTAAATCCGTTATTTTTCAATTGGAGACAGACTCAAAGGGAGAAACACCTTCAATACATTATCTCTGCCGACATGACACCAATTGTTATTGGACACTTGGGAAGGTAACTTTTACAAAAAAAATCGTTTTGCGATTTACACATGAACGAACTGAAACCGACATGATCATTCTAAAAGATGAGAGACTTAACAAATATTCCAGGTCGTTTTCAAGATATAATTTCAGTTTTATCACACTGTAATGTTTTGCTTTAAATTCTATGTCATGCAATCATATTCTCCACAACCATCTGAAGAAGGAGCAGCACAACGAGAGCTAGGGCTTCCAAATAAGCCTGTTAGACTATAGCTTGGTATTGTGTGATTTGTACAGTCTTATCTCCACTCTTTGACGTCTAAGAGGCAGCCAGTCATGTGTCCATGCTCGTAACGCCACATTACTCAGCAACCTCCTGTGTAACACTTTGTCAAATGTCTTTCCATAAGTCTAGATAGCTCACGTTTATTGCCACTCGTTGATATAACCTGCTCGTTGCCATTTTAAAGAATTCTAACAGCTTTGTCAAGCATGGCTTTGCTTTGATGAAACCATTGTTAACATTGCCATATTTTACTAAGCACTTCCAAGTAATCAGAAATCTCATCCTTCGCAATGAACTGTTAACAATGTTAACAATGACTACAGTTGTCTAATCGGCCTGTAATTTCCAATCTTTTGCCGAAGTCTATTCTTCTATGTGGTTGGGGGGAATTACATTAGCAATTTTCCAGACCTCTGGGATCCTCCATGTCCCCAGTGAAACCAAAAGTGTCTCTACTGTATCGTCCACTATCTCCTCAGTTATCTCTGCCAGAATATGAGGGTGTAGCCCATCTGACTGAGTTGATGTATTAACTTTCAGACCTTTCCGTTGTTCTGTCCTCTTCTCCTTTACAATGGACGCCGTACTCATTTCTGACCATTAGGTCTCGCGATCCCTTTGAATATTACTTGTGTCTCTCACCGTGAAGACTGACACAAACTACTCATTAACTAATTCAGCCTTTTCTTTGCGCCCCATTACCAGATTTCCAGCATCGTATTCCAGCTTTTGCCAATCATTTTCTTTCCTTTAATATCGACAGTAACTCTTGCAATCTTCCTTAATACTATAGTCTTGTTTATATTTAATTTTCCACCATCTTATTTCTTAGTTCATTGTCCTATATTAATCTTTGTCGGCTTCCCATTCCGTTGGTTTCCTACTCCACTTTGCCAGATGATATGCTTTCTCCTTTACTTTTCTGCTGTGCCTGACTTCCATGGTCAGCCATAGTTGTCTCATCCTCCATTTCGTCTGCGTCTTTTCCTTCGCAATGAACGTTTGCTGTATCTGTTACTGAGTATTTTTTTCTTCATGTTGCAAATATTTTGCACTATATTTTGTACTGGAGACTTAAATAGGTTTTACTGAGCTATCCTTTCTTTTCATTTTAGTCATATTATTTTCAATGCAGAAAAAAACCTTATAGCTGTTTACCTGCAGATTTTCACCGCATTAGTTATTAGATTTCTTGGAGTTATCCTCTTTGCACGAATTCCTCGTTTGATGTACTGTTGACCACCCTATTAATCTTTTTCGCCAGAAGCCTTGCTCCAAATCAGTTCTGGTCTTCAAAGTCCCAATGTTAAAGATCCCTCCTTTTCCAATACTGATGCCACTGCCTCATGAAAAGGAAGCCCTCTTTCCTGCTCTGCTCTTTTGGTGGCATGTTACTTCCCTTATTCTCCTATCTCTACGCCACTTTGCGAATGACTTGGTCAGGAATCCAGAAATTATACACATTGAGGATCTATTCTTTAAATTGTTTCCTTCCTCCTAATAATGTCTGAACAGATCATTTTTCCTAGTCATGCCGTTGTTATTTGCATAGACGTGGACCATGAAAATTGGATCGTTACCCTTCCTGTCCAATATCCTTCCGAGGCAGTCGATGATGTCCCGCATGCTGGCATCGGAAAAGCAACACAGCACGTGGGACTCTCAATACAGCTTACAATGGGTACTATCATTCCTCTTAATTTGGAATCCCCTGCAACTATCATAAAGTCATAGAATCATAGAGTCCTACAACGTGGAGACGAGCCCGTTGGCCGAAAAGAGTCCATGCTAATCACAATATCTCTCTACGCTGACCCGACACTTCGCTCATCTCCTTCTATTCACTTCTTTCCATGTATTTGTCCAAATGATTAAAAAAATATTTTTAAAGTACCCGCCTCAACTACTTCTGTTGGCAGCTCATTCCACATGTGTATCACCATCCGTGTGAAACGGTTGCTCCTCAGGTTTCCTTTTATTATTTCCCCACTAACCTTAAGCTGATGCCATCTCGTCCTCAATTCCCGAACCCCGCAAGAAAGACTGAGTGCATCCATCAGCTCCATGCAGCTTATGATTTTTTCATATGCGTATGATACCCCAACACTCTCCGATACTCTGAAGAAAAGAAGTCCTCGCGTGTTCCGATACGCCAGACCATTGAGTCCAGGCAACATTCCTGAAAATTGCTCCTGCACTCTTTCCAGTTTCACGACGCCGATCCCACAGAAGATGACCAAAAGTGAACACCATACTTCAGTTTTAGATTCATCAACGTAATATATAACTGCAAAACTCCCCAACGCCAATACTGAATGCCCTGCCTGACGAAGGCTATTGTCTTAAAAGCCTTCTTCATTGCCCTGTCTACCTTTGACTCCACTTTCAGAGAACTGTGAAACAGAACTCTAAATCCCTCTGTTGCTATACACTGCATAAGGCCCTGCCATTTACATGAAAGTCCAATCATGATTTGACTTTCCAAAATGCAAGATCTCACACTCACAACAAGCCAGGCTTATTGACATTAAACTCCATTATCCATTTCTCGGTGCACTTCTCCAGTTAATCAAGATCCGGGAGCAATTCCTGATTACCTGCCTCGCTCTCCACCATACCGCCTATTTTAGTGTCATCAGCAAAATTGCTTGTATTTTATAATTCAAATCTTTTCACTTGTCTTTATACTCCCCCAAGTTAAATGGCCTCCTTTCCGACTCTGCCATACTCCACTGGCTCATCCATCCTGCATCTTTTCTACTCATCCAGACAAAGACAAAGCCAGTCGGGAAGGTAAGTGATTGTTCTACTCATACAGACCTTCCCGGTCGGGAAGGTAAGTGATTGTTATTTAAGAAGTTACCTCGACGCCAGCGGTCTTTTCGCATCAGAGAGGTCGGGAGCTGGGCGGAAGTGAAGGCAGAGCGCAAAGCCGATCGGGACGGTAAGTGATTTTCATTTAAAAGTTACCTCGACGCCAACTATCTTTTCACATCTGAGAGCGGCGGAAGCTGGGCAGAAGTGAAGACGGAGCGCAAAGCCGTCGGGAAGGTATTTGAGTGGGTGTGTCAGGTGGATAGAGCTGAGAAATACGAAGGGTAAAAGACTCTCTTGGGAGTTATCTACAGGCCCCCAAGCAGTAGTCTGGATGTCGGATGTAAGTTAATTCGGGAGTTGAAATTGGCCTGTCGCAAAAATGTTACTACAGTTGTTGTCAACATACAGGTAGACTGGGAGAATCAGGATGGTATTGGACCTCTGGAAAGAGACTTTGTGGAGTGCCTCAGAGATGGATTCTTATAACAGCTGATGCTGGGGCCGACCAGGGAGAAGACAATTCTGGATCTGGTATTGTGCAACGAACCAGAATTGGTCAGGGACCTCGAAGTGAAGGAGCCATTGGGAAGTAGTGACCATAATACAATAATCTTTAATCTGCAATTTGAGAGGGAGAGGGTACAATCGGAAGTGACAATTTTTCAGTTGAATAAAGGAAACTATGGAGCTATGAGGGAGGAGCTGGCCAAAGTTCAATGCTGCCATACCTTAGCAGGAATAACAGTGGAGGAACAATGGCGGATATTTCTGTGTATAATGCAGAAGTTGCAGGATCAGTTCATTCCAACAAGGAAGAAAGATCCGAGGAGCAGGCATGGGTGGCCGTGGCTGACGAGGGAAGTTAAGAAACATATAAAGTTAAAAAAGAAAAAGTTTAACATAGCAAAGATAAGTGGGAAAACGGAGGACTGGGAAGCATTTAAAGAACAACAGAGGATTACAAAGAAGGAAATACGCAGATAATAAAATGAGGTACGAAGGTAAACTGGCCAATAATATATAGGAGGATAGTAAAAGTTTTTTTTAGGTATGTGAAAGGCAAAAAAATGATTAAGAATAAATTTGGGCCCTTGAAGACAGAAACAGGGAAATATATTAAGGGGAACAAAGAAATAGCAGAAGAATTAAATTGGTTCTTCAGATCTCTGTTCACACTGGAAGACACATGCAATCTCCCTGACATAAAATTGGCTGAAGGACTTGAACTGAAGGGAATTTACATTTGCCAGGAGTTGGTGTTGGAGAGACTGTTAGGTCTGAAGGCTGAAAACTCCCCGGGGCCTGATGGTCTACATCCCAGGGTACTGAAGGAGGTGGCTCGAGAAATTGTGGATGCGTTGGTGATTATTTTCAAGAGTTTGAAAGATTCGGGATCAGTTCCTGCGGATTGGAGGGTGGCTAAAGTTATACCACGATTTAAGAAAGGTAGGAGAGAGAAAACAGGAAATTATAGACCAGTTAGTCTGACCTCAGTGGTGGGAAAGATGCTGGATTCTATTATAAATGATGAAATTATGAAACATCTGGATAGTAGTTACAGTATAGGTCAGAGTAAGCCTGGATTTATGAAGGGGAAATCATGCTTGACTAATCTTCTGGAAACTTTTGAGGATGCAATTCTGAAGATGGACGACGGAGATCCAGTAGATGTAGTGTACCTGGACTTTCAGAAAGCTTTTGATAAAGTCCCACATAGGAGGTTAGTGAGCATAATTAGGGCGCATGGTATTGGGGGCAAAGTACTAACTTGGATTGAAAGTTGGTTTAGCTTACATTACAGTGTGGAATCAGGGCCTTCGGCCCAACAAGTCCACACCGACCCGCCGAAGTGCAACCCACCCATACCCCTATATTTACCCCTTACCCAACACTACAGGCAATTTAGCATGGCCAATTCACCTGACCTGCACATCTGGACTGTGGGAGGAAACCGGAGCACCCGGAGGAAACCCACGCAGACACTGCTGTGAGGCAGCAGTGCTAACCACTGTGCCACCGTGCCGCCCGTTTGGCTGATAGGAAACAATGAGTAGTGATAAACAGCTCCATTTCGGAATGGCAGGCAGTGACCAGTGGGGTACCGCAGGGATCAGTACTGGGACCGCAGCTTTTTACAATATATGTTAATGATATAGAAGATGGTATTAGTAATAACATTAGCAATTTGCTGATTATACTAAGCTGGGTGGCAGGGTGAAATGTGATGAGGATGTTAGAAGATTACAGGGTGATCAGGACAAGTTAGGTGAGTAGCCAGATGCATGGCAGATGCAGTTTAATGTGGATAAATGTATGGTTATCCACTTTGGTGGCAGATTACTACCTAAATGGAATCAATTTAGGTAAAGGGGCAGTACAGAGAGATCTGTGTGTTCTTGTGCACCGGTCAATGAAGGCAAGCATGCAGGTACAGTAGGTAGCGAAGAAGGCTAATAGCATGCTGGCCTTCATAACAAGAGGGATTAAGAATTGAAGCAAAGACGTTCTTCTATAGCTGCACAGGGTCCTGGTAACACCACACCTGGAGTACTGTGTGCAGTTCTGATCTCCAAATTTGAGGAAAGACATTGTAGCTATTGAGGGAGTGCAGCGTAGGTTCACGAGGTCAATTCCTGGAATGGCGGGATTACCTTATACTGAAAGACTTGAGCGACTGGGCTTGTAAAACGTTGAGTTTAGAAGACTGAGAGGGGATATGATTGAGACATATAAGATAATTAAAGGATTGGACACTCTGGAGGCAGGAAACATGTTTCCGCTGATGGGTGAGTGCCGAACCAGAGGACACAGCTTAAAAATACGGGGTAGACCAATTAGGACACAGATGAGGAGAAACGTCTTCACCCAGAGAGTGGTGGCTGTATGGAATAATATGCCCCAGAGGGCAGTTGAGGCCCAGTCTCTGGATTCATTTAAGAAAGAGTTGGATAGAGCTCTCAATGATAGTGGAATCAAGGGCTATGGACATAAGGCAGGAACAGGATACTAATCAGGAATGATCAGCCATGATCATATTGAATGGTGGTGCAGGCTCGAAGAGCAGAATGGCCTACTCCTGCACCTATTGTCTATTGTCTATTGTAAAGAGTAGGTACCAATACCTTTGGATAACGTTAACAGCTGAACATGGAATATAGAACACAGAACTGTTCAGCAACGTCAGCCATTTGGCTCTCGAAGCTGTGCCGAACATCTTTCCTTTTCTGAGATCAAACTAACCGACATTGCCTTTATTTTACGATCATCCTTGTGCCTATCCAACAGACTATTACATGTCCCTCATGTATCTGAATCTGCCATCAACGTTGGCAGTGCATTCCACGCACTCACTACAGTCTGTGAAAAGAACTGACCTCTGGTATCTACTCTGAACCTTCTTCCAATCACCTTAAAATTATACCCACTTTTGATAAGTATTTCTGCCCTTTGAATATATCTCTACCTATTCACTCTATCTATGCCTCTCATCACTCTGTACGCCTCGACCAAATCACCTCTCATCTTTCTTTACTCCAATGAGAAAAGTCATAACCCCCTCAAATGTTCTTCACAAGACATGCCATCCAGTCTAGGCATCATCCTTGTAAATCTCCGCTGTGCTCTCTCTGAAGCTTCCATACTTTTCCTGTAATGAGGAGACCAGAACTGACCACAATATTCCAAGTGTGGTCTTCCTCGTGTACTATACAACTGGAGCATAAACTCAAAGCTTTAAAACACAATACCCATAATGAAGGAAAGTACACAATGCGCCTTCTGAATAAGCCCATCAACAAGGGTGGCGACTTTGAACAATCCATGAACGTGGACACCAAAATCTCTATGTTCCTCCACACTGCCATTTTCCTGCCTCACCCCCGTATTTTGCATTAAATTTCGAATTTCCAAAATGAACGACTTCACACTTTTACAGCTTGAAGTCAATCTGTCACTTCTCACCCCAGGTCTTTATTATGTCAAGGTCCTGTTACACCCAAAAAATTCCCTCCGGACGATCCACCACTTCAAAATCTTCATGCCATCGGCAAAATCACTCGCCCCATCCTACCAGTTCGTCATTCATGTATAAACATCACAAAAGTCAGAGGACGTGGTTCAGAACCCAATGGGACACCTATGGTCAATGGGCTCCAGTCTGAATGATTTCCATCTACAACCACACTCTCTCTTCTATGGGTCAGTCAAGTCTGTATCCGGATAGCCATACTTCCCTGTATCTCACGCCTCCTCACCTGCTGAATGAACCTACCATGGGAAAAACTATCAATAGCATTACTAAAATCAATTTGCACCACATCGACTACTCCACGTTCGTCAGTGTGTTTTGTGACATCCTCACGGAATTCAATAAGGCTTATGAGACATAATCTGCCCCTCACAAAGCCTACTGACTATCTCTAATCAAACTATGGGTTTCCAATATTTTTCACAGAATCCACTCCAACATTTCACCGACTGGAGACAATTCTCATGATTATCCATATTCCCTTTTTTAAACAAAGGTATGAATCTTTTCACCTTCTACTGATCTGGCACAACTCCAAGTGAGTGAAAGAAAGCAAAAATCATCTCGACACTTCCTTCCTTTAGTAACCTTTGGGTTTATCTCAACTGGCCCAGGGAACTCCACACTGCCGTTTTCCTTTATTCTTTTGCTTATTTTAAATTTTTAAGCACATCCTCACTCGTATCATCAACTTGTTCGAGCATATCAGCCTGTTCTGCGCTGTCCTCAAAAACATCAAGGTCCGTCTGAGTAGTGAATACTGAAGAAAAATATTCATTACGTACCTCCCCTACCTCCTCCAACTACAGGCGCAAATTTCCTCCACAGACTGTGTTTGGTTCTATACTCACTCAGGGCATTTTCCTGCTCCTCGCATACGTATAGAATGCCTTAGGGATTTGCCCAATGCTTCCCACGAAAGACTTCCTATGCCTCTTCCAACAGTCTGAGTGCAGTTTTCAGTTCATTTCTGGCTGCCTTGCAACCCTTTAGAGCCTTGCCTGATCCTTAAATTCTTATACTTATAGTTGGATTCCTCTAAATGAAGCCCACTACCTGCCCTCACTTGCAGCCACACTTTGCTGTTCCTGGCCACCGACAGAGTTTGTGAAACTTCATCTACCAGGTATGACCTCCTCCTGAAACAAAGTGTCCAGGTGTTCCTTCAGATTCTGGATATGCTGCAGCGTTTGAAGCTCAGATTCCTGCTTATCGAATGAACCAGACTTCTTAAAACAAAGAACAATTTTGCAGATGTAGTCAATGCAAATCTAAATGTGATCAGCCATCTCCGACATCACACAGTGACAGCATATGGACTGCGCAGCCGTCTTTACTTAGCTAAGTAAATTGGTAATTAGTTAATCATCGATTTACTTTTTTTTCTCGATTTGGAGTGTTTTTTTGTTCAAATCTCGGACAGATTTCCGATCAGCCAATCAGGTCAGATCTCTCGTGTAACGTGCTTAAACTTTGGTTAATCATGTCATTCACTGTTGAAAGCAGAAATGTAAAAGACAAGTCAGGTCCCATCATAACCATCGGGAAAAGACAAACGATGGTTTGGGCATAAACTCCCAGTCACTTTCAAAGTAACGACCGCATCATTCCCTGCAAAATTTCAATGAGTTTAAACACAGACGACATCTCATTTTCTCCGTGCCAATGATGGCTCCAGCAAACAGCAACCGTTCTTAATTCTGAAAAGAAAACGAACAATTGCCAAACTTATAATGTTGGCTTCATGCTTCCTAAGTCTGATGAGGAGAGTTAAGCTATGAACCCAGTCCTCCTGGATTAACGACTGATGCAATTCCCTTGCATCACAGCATCCCTCAGGCGTTTGACTGTTACTGTAAAAACTTTAAGAGCAACACGGTGATGACGATGAATTGGAGACGAATTTCTCCTCAGTGATCAGATCAAGCTAAAAGATTGGATATGGAAACAATTAACTGATACACTTTCGTTTCAGGATTTGGTCCTCCCACCTTGATCTTGGATGCTAGAAGCATCCTAAAGAAATGTGGTTAACTTGAGAAATTTGGTTGATTCCTGGGACTTCGATGTTGTGGCCATCTCGGAGACATGTATAGAGCTGGAACAGGAATGCCACAGACTACGTGGTTCAGACGATTCAGTAAATCAGTAAAAGTGGTAAAAGAGGAGCGGTGTGGCATTGTTAGTCAAGGACAGTTTTACTGTGGCAGAAAGGATGGTGATGAGGCCTCGTCTATTGAGGTAGTACGGGCTGAGTTTCGGAACAGAAAAGGAGTGGTCACCCTATTGGGTGTTTTCTGTCGCTGTACAATCAGTTCAGGAGATGCAGAGGGAAGGATAACGAAGCCGATTCTGGACTGTAGCGACAGTAACAGGGTAGTTGTTATGGGAGCCCATAATTTTCCCAACATTGACTGGAACTACTATAGTTCGACGACTTTAGATGGGTCAGTTTTTGTACTCTTGGGTGTTTTCTGTAGGCCTTGGAAAAGTTTCAGAGATGTAGCAGAAAGGATTGCAAAACGTAATCTGGGCAGGAGCGAAAGTAACAGGGTAATTGTCATGAGAGACTATAGTTTTCCAAATATTGACTGGAAACGCTTTAGTTGGAGTACTTTGGACGTGTCAGTTTTCCCCATTTTAACAGGAGGGTTTAATGACGCAGCCAACAAAAGGCGAGTGCACAGTGGTTTTGGTACAGGGTAATGAACCAGGCCGGGTGTTAGATACGAAGCGAGGTGTGCACTTTGGTGTAAGTGACCACAATTCAGTGACGTTTACTTTAACGATGGAAAGGGACGGGTATGTACTGAAAAGCAAGAGTTATAGCTGGGGTAAAAGCAACTATGATGTGGTTAGGCAAGATTTAGTGACTATAGGTTGGGGAAGTAAACTGCAGGGGATAGGCACAATTGAAATGTTGAGCTTATTCAAGGAAAAGCAATAGTGTCACCTTGATAAGTATGCATCGGTCAGGCAGAGAGGAAGTGGTCAAGTGAGGAAGCTGTGGTTCACTAAAGAAGTTGAATCTCTTGTCAAGTGTAAGAACGAGACTCATTAAAGATGAGACGTGAAGGCTCAGTTACGACACTTGAGAGTTACAAGTTAGCACGCAATGACCTCGAGAGAATCTACGTAGAACCAGGAGGGGACATGAGAAATGTTCGGCCAATAAAATCAATGGAAATCCGAAAACTTTCTATCGGTATAAACAGTAATAAAAAAATGACAAGGTCAGATTAAGGCCAATCAATTAAAATAGTGGGAAGTTTTGGGTGGAGTCTGAACAGATAGAAAAGGCGCTAAATGACACAGGAATAATGCAATGCTGTCGAGGGGAACACTGAGACACAAGATACGAGAATAGACAGCATTGAACTTCTTCAGCAGACGGCGTTAATAATTGTCAAAAGTATGAAAATAGGAAAGTCAACTGGGTCGGATGGGATTTATCCTGGGATTATCTGGGACCGTAGTGAGGAGGTAGCATATCATTTGTCATTGATGTTTATGTTTATGTCGTCATTGTCTGTACGAAGCGTGCCAGAAGATTGGAGGATAGCAAATGTGGTTCTCTTGTTCAAGTCGGGGAATAGACACAACCCTGGTAATAATCGACCAGTGAACATTACTATTCTTGTTGGAACGTTTTCGGTGGTATTGTATGAGATAGGATTTTTAATATCCTCGAACGTAATAATTTGATGAGGAATATTCAACACGGTTTTTTGAGGTGTAGGTCGACCATCACAAACCTTAGTGCGTTCTTTGAGAAGGTGACGAAACTGATGGATGAAGATAAAACTGTTGATGTGCTATATGTGGATTTCAGTAAAGCTTTTGGTAAGATTCCCTGTTGTGGGCCATTGTAGAAAATGCAGAGGCATGGGATTGAGGATGATAGCAGATTGAGGTTTGTAGCAGATAATACCTCGATGTTCCCTTCTGGTTCTTCTTAGTTCCCTCTTTAGGTCGGACCTGGCCAGCTTGTAACACTCAAGCGCACGAACTGCGCCTTAACGTTTTATCTTTCCATGAGCCTGGATTTACGTTCGTACTGCTGCACCGCAAGGATCTGCTTTTGGACCACTACTGATTTTCATATTTATAACTGACCTGGATAAGTGCGATGAACGATGTGTAAGAACATTTGCCGATGACCCTAAACTAGGTGGAGCTGTAGACAGTGTAGAAGGACTTTGCAGGTGACAGTGGGATATAAGAAAGTTGGAGAACTGGACTGAGAGGTGGCAAAAGGAGTATAATGTGGAAAATTGTGAGGTGACGCATATTGGATCGAGGAACAGGCATATAGCGTACTGGGCTCAGAGTAAGACTCTGGGCAGTGTGAATGAGCACAGAGGTCTCTGGGTCGATGTAAATGCATCCCTTTAATTTGCCACAAAGGCTGATAGATGTGGTGCTGGAAAGTCACAGCCTGTTCGGCAGCTTTCAATGAACAGGAGAATTAACGCTTCGGGCAGAAGTCTTTCATCATGAATGGCTCTTCTGCTGCAGGACTTTTCCTAAGCCTCAGATGTTGCCTAATGGGCTGTACTTTTCCAGCGCCACACTTTTCGACTCTGTCCTCCAGCATCTGCAGCCATGTCTTTTACTCAGGTTGATAGGGTTGTTAAAGAAAACGTTTAGTTTTTCAGATTTTATTCGCAGACGATTTGAGTTTTGGAGCTATGTGGTGTTGTTTCAGCTGTACAAAACTCTGGTGCGGCCATATGATTGGAAGTCTGTGGAAACTTTGGAAAGGCGTGCAGAGGAGATTTAGCAGGATATTGCCTAGTATCTGAGTAAAGTCAAATAAGAAAAGGGTGATAGACATGAGGCTGTTTTTGTTCGCGATAAGGGGGATAAGAGGTAACTTCAGAGAGGCATACAAGATGATCAGAGCATTAGATTGGGTGAGAGCCTTATCCCTTGGATGGTGATAGCTGGCAAGAGGTGACATAGCTTTAAATTGAGGTGTGATAGATATAGGACAGTTGCGAAAAGCAATTTATTTACTCAGAGAGTAGCAAGGATGTGGAAAGACCTGTCTGCAACAGTAGTGCACTCGGCAATATTATGTGGATTGAAATGGTAATTAGATAATCCCATGAATGATCATGAAATAGTGTAGGTTCGATGGGCTTTTGAATGGTTTCACTGGTCAGCACAACATCAATGGACGAAGGGCCTGTACTGCACTGTAATGTTCAATGTTCAATATTGAACATTCTACGTTATACGTTCAGTGATGTGTGGGGTACTAATCTCGGATCATTTTGGATAGTTAGATGGTTTGTTAAACATTCACCTCGTAAAAGGACCTCGCCGGCTACAAGGCTGTAGTTAATCTTTCAGCGCTCAAGAAAGGCTACGTTGTTTTCATGCAAAGACCGGAAATGATGCAGTATTTCACATGCGCTCATGTTTTAAATACTGGGGTTGAACAACTGAATGTGCACGTA
The DNA here is from genome assembly GCF_037043375.1 of Chiloscyllium plagiosum. Classification (NCBI taxonomy): domain Eukaryota; kingdom Metazoa; phylum Chordata; class Chondrichthyes; order Orectolobiformes; family Hemiscylliidae; genus Chiloscyllium; species Chiloscyllium plagiosum. The sequence continues at coordinate 2,562,755 of NW_028270179.1, read as the reverse complement.
TCAGTCTCCCACAATAGCCATTGCCTGCCTGTACACAGTACACTGTTTCTAATGTGTTAAGCATGCAAATTTCAGTTGTCCCGCACGAGACATTGTACTACTGCAGTCAATGTACATTTTGCACACTGCTGAGTGTTCATATATTAGTTATCTCACACTGCATATAGTACTACTGTCGTCATTTAATTTCTATAGGCAATAAACATGTTGAATATTGCTGTGTTTCCAAACATTAGTTGGCCTCCACAGTAGTCGTTCCATTGATAGACACCATTCAGCAGCTGAATATTAGCTGATGCCCCAGTATCTGCTTTCTCACTGTGTTGAATTAATATTATTGCAGTTAATGTCTCTTTGCGCGTGAGGGGGTATCTCGCTGTAACTGTGTGACTGTTTGTGTTGTGTGTGTGTGTCTGCATGCATATGTGTCAGTCAGTGAGTGCAGTTGTGCTTATGTATCTGCTGGCATTACTGCCTGTTTGTATGTGTGTCAATGGAGTTGAGTTTGTGTTTATGTAAATGTGAGTGCATATACCTGTGTCAGTTTGCGTGTGTTACCGTTTGACTCCACAGTGCACATCATGGATTCTGTCTGTGTTGTGGTTTTAGCAATTGTTAATGCCAGAATTGTCTCTTTCATCAATGCTGTTTTATCATCTGGATCGCGCAGTGGAGGCTGAGATCTAGCCTGTTTCGAGACCTTGGGTTCTTGGGGATGGTGCAGCTCGGGACTTCTGATGAAGGAACAAAACCAATCCTTTTACTAACACGTGATTCCATCTCCATTGAAACCGCCTTCACAAACATTCTGCAGGACAGATTGAGTGTAAAAAATCCTGGGCGAGAAAGTTTTGTTCTGTTAGCTTTCAGCTCACAAAAGCATAAAATCCATCGCGTGATACTGTGACGATACTGCCTCTTTCACAAGTTTATTTTGTCATTTATTTTTACGTCAAGAGGGGGTTCGGAAAGGCAGTGGTGCTGGTTGTCCTGGATTGGCAATAGAATTCCCAGTCCTCACGTGGTGATAGTTCGGACGAGGGGACGCAGCTTTAAATTGAGGGATGATCGATTCAGTAAAGATGCCAGCGGTAGTTTCTTTACTCAGAGATTAATAGCGATGTGGAGCATACTGCCTACAACAGTAGAAGTCTCGCCGACTTTAAGGACATTTAAATGATCATTGGAAAAACATATAGATAAAATGGGATAAGTTATGATATACAGGCTTCAGATTAGTTCCACTGGTCGACGCAACATGGAGGGCCAAAAGGCCTGTACAGAACTGCAATGCTCTATTTTCTATGTTCCGTGTTCTGTGATGTCTTAGTGATAAAATTGAGTCCATCACATGTTCGGACAATTGAGTAATGAGTGGAAGTTCATGCAGTTATATACCAGTGTGTTATCGGAAGAAGTTGCTTTGGATTGTGCATGGACTCCAAATAGCAGGTCATTTACGGGTTCAAAACTCTTAAGATAAAATGCAAGATCATTTTTACTGGCACAGACTGCTCAAGGATATAGTTGAATTTTGCCAGACATGTCACTCGTATCAGTTAATTGTAAACCACAGAGAGTAATGAAGCTTGCTCTTTGACTACCCATTCCTGCATTTCAGTAATATTTCACAAGTGTCTTAATTGATTGCGTCGACTCTTCCCTGAATTAGAAAGTGGAAAATCAGTATTTCTTAACAATATAGTATTTGTCCACTAGATTTAAAGAGGCTCTTCCATTATGCAAAATCACAGCTCAAAGGATTGCTTAAGAGTTACTCTTTTTCAATACAGTATTGATTATCCACGGCGAATCAGTCCGATCTGGGGACAAAAGTACATCAGAATTATTCAAGGAAGCTATGGACAGATTCCAAATAAAACAATCTAAATCCATTGCGTTCCATCCAAAGCTGTAGGAAGAGCGACAAATCTACTGGGGCTGAGAGAAGCAGCCACATTGAAAAATGCGTTTCTCGTTTCAACCGTGGTCTTTTCAGAAAAATTTCTCTGATACCACTTATGCTTGCATTATACTTTTACATGATGTATGATCATGGGATGTTGCAGAGAATGGAACAGTTTTATTAAGTTGCGAAATCGTGTTAATTAAGTTTTCAGTAATTTATACGCAATCATGCTTTCTTGCGTTCCTGTTTCATTCATAGTGGTTTAATAAATTCTATTTTGTTTAAAGCTCTGTGGTTTGACCAGCTGCATCAGTGCAGGATAATCCACTCTGCATCTGCATTTACATAAAAAATAAGTTTATTGTGTAGTCCACCTTCTTAAAATATTTTGACAATTTCTGGCGTGGTCCATAATAATATCAACAGCAGTTATCCATGACATGCAGGCATTGCTGCCAGAAGCAACATTCGTTTCCCATTCCTTTCTGCCCTGCAGGGCATTCAGGAATTAGTCACATGACAAATGAAAAATTTGATCAGATACGGACCATAGATTTTCTTCCCGAAAGAATGTCAGTAAAGTAGATGTTTCATCTTTTCATTAAGCTATTTGAATTTGATAACCATTATAAGATTCGAAGGTGAATCCACAGAACATGAGTTTGCTGGTCGTGTATTGATAGCGCAGGGATCGTCCGAGCCTCCACCAGCCAATCATCATGCATTTGGTGATCCGACCAGAAAATTTGCCATCACTTCACGGTCTCCAGTATCAAATACGCAAAGATATTGCATGTAAGATGGAAAAGCACACACTTCATACACCACGCATCACTGGCAGCGACATGACAATCTGGGAATTATACCGCATGTGGCCTCTTTTGAATAACACAAGGCAAAATAACTATCCCATCCAGCGACATCAAATCTCTCATTCGGCAAAAGTTATTCTCAGCAAAGTGATGGACAATGTCATTGGCGGAGGCATCAAAACATGCAGGCACAGTTTGTTGCATTTCTGTGTCAGGGGAGCGTGAGCAGCAAGAAGTCATGGTTAAGGTGACACAGTTAGGAAAATGCATGACGGCATGGCAACTGAATTTAAGGAGTTAGGAAGGAGGCGAAAAAGAAGCACCACAAGAATAGTAAACGCTGGTGTTCTCGCTATGTCACGCGCCAGTGAGGGAAAAAAATAAGACGTTTGGCAGGCAAATGCTTGGCTGAAGAGTTGATGCGGAGTGCGGGACAGGATTTCCGATTTGTGCAACATTAGGTTCTCTTCTGAAGAAGCTTTGAAATGTACGAAAGAGTTGGGTTACACCTGAACTCGAAGGGGACGAGTATGCTTGCCGGGAGGTTTTCTAGAGTTGCTGGGGAAGCTTGAAACGAGATTGGCCGCGGCGACGGTGTTTGTGAAACCTAGCATCAGGTGAGAAGATTCCTCGTTTGGTTGGATGGCAGATGTAACAAACAGAAAGACTTTGAGGAAGGTTCGTCAAAAATGGTAAAACGACGTGAGTCCACGCAAAAAAGCAGAAGGAAGCAATGCTGAGACCAAAGCAAAAGTAAGAAAAGAAATAAAAGTAAAATTGGGCGACAAAATAGTTCCAAAGTCTACCTCGAATCGACAGAAACAATGAGTAAAACGGCAGCATTCGGAATGCCCGTAGTATTCGAAATAAATTCAATGAACTTGTGCAAGTCTCGACAAAGGATTACCATTACAGAAACGTGGTTGCAGCAAGATGATGGCTCGGAACTAAATATCCAAGGGTATCTTGTAATCAGCAAAGACAGGCAGGACAATGGGAGATGGTGTCACACACTTAATTAAGAATGGGATTGGGGCAATAGGGAGAGACGACACAGATGTATGAGAAATATGTTGAATTCATTTGGGTGGAGATCAGGAATAGTAAAGGAAAGAAGTCACCTTAGGATGATTCTGCCGCCGACGCAATAATGGCACAGGCAATCAATCAAGAAGTAACTGACGCAAGTATGAATGGAACGGCAACAGTCATGCAGGTGTTCAACATGTACACTGATTGACCAAATCAAGTCTGTTGAGGCAGTATTAAGACGAGTGAAAGTAACACATCCATGATAACAATCTTGAACAGCATGTTACCGAACCTTCAAGAGAGCATGAAATCTTAGATCTGGTCCTCTGTAACCAGACAGGAAATTAGAATGATATTGCATTTAGGAATCCTCTTGGAAAGGGTGCTCACAATATGGTCGAACTTCGGACACAAATGGGCATTGAAATAATATCACTGAAAATCAGGGTGTTTTTGCTTAAACAAGGGATACTATAATGGGATGAGGAAGGAGCTGGTTAAATTGCACTAGGAACACAAGTTATGTTGTAGTAGATTTGAGTAACAGTTGAGGAAATACAATAAGATCTTTTCACAGCGTTGAAGGAAAGTATACTCCTGTTAGAAATAAGGACAGCAAGGGGAGGATGGGTCAGCCTTGGATTGTTGAGGACAGATAAGTTACCTGGGCAAGATGGCATATATAAAAGTTTTCTACGGAATGTAAGGGAAGTGTTGCATACTTGGCGAAGGTCTTTGCGTCCTCACAATCCACTGGTGCATTATCAGAAGTTTGGAGGGCGGTTATGATATTCTCTTATTCAAGAAAATGATTATGGATAACATTGTGTATTGCAGGCCTGCTTGCCTTTCATATCTGCTGGCAATATTGTAGGAGAGGATTCTGAGAGGCAGGGTTTATGAGTATTTGGGAAAACGTAGCTTGATTAGACATAGTTTTTTTTTGCCCTTGTGATGGGCACGTCATTCCTCGCAGTTTATTCTCTGAGTATGCAATAAAACACAATGAAAAATGTCGAGCAGTGTCAGTGATGCATCTGCAATTCAGCCACAGAGTTGATGAGGTTCCTCATGGTAGGCTCATTGATAATGTTTGGAGGCAAGGGATACAGGGAAATATAGCTGTCGGGGTGCAAAATTGACAGGGACATAGAAGACAGCCTGTGGTAATGTTCTATGGATGTTGAGTATTCAGCCGTGTGCTCGGTGATCTTTGGTGTTTCAAAGAGATCGGTTCTGGGACCTCTGTTTTTTGTGATTTGTATAAATGTCTTGAATGAGTAAATGGAAGGGTGCATCAGTAATTTTGAGGATGACATAAAAGTTGTTGGCGTTGTGGTGAATGTGGAGTGCCGTTGTAGATTGCAACAGGACATTGACAGAATGCAGATGTTGTTGAGAAGTGGAAGATGGCGTTTAATTTGGAAACATGTGAAGTGGTTCATTTTGAAAGGTCGAACTGGAATGTAGCTTACAGGGTTGAATCTTAGATTTTTGGCTGTGTGGAGTAGAAGATGAATCTTGGGGTCCACATCTATAGGCCCCGCAACGTTTCCATCCAAATTGATAGGGTTGTTAATACGGCATATGGTGCGTTGGTTTCTTTAGCTGAGGGATTAAGTTAAAGAGCCGCAAGGCTATGCTGTAGCTCTATAAAACTCTGGTTAGTCGAGCCTTGCAAAATGGTGTTCAGTTATGGTCTCTTCGTCATAGGAAGGATGTGGAAACTTAAGATAGAGTGCAGAGGAGATTTACCTGGATGCTCCCTGGAATGGAGGGCATGTATTAAGAGGAACGTTTGAGAGAGATGTACAAGATGATGACCTTCATAAATCGAGTGAATAGTCATAGATATTCATTTTCCACGTTCGAAAATGGCAGTCACAAGTTGGCATAATTTTAAGTTGATTGGAAAAATGGTACAAGATAGACATCAGATATTGTTTCTTTACAGAGAGTGTGGTGGATGCGTAAAATGCACTGCCAGCAGTGGCAGTCGAGTCAGGTACATTCGGGACATTGGAGCAATTTTGCACAGGCGTATGGATAATCGTAAAATGTACGGTATGTAGTGTTCTGGACCAGAACAGACCACATCGAAACATTTCAAGAAATAAGCCTAGATCGTAACTTTGCTCGTTGTTTTAAATGGGTGTAACACAGATATTGCAGGAGTAATAGAGATGATTGAACCACTTAGTTTGAAACAAAACCATATATATTTAGAACGTTACCGAATGATACACGAAAAACAACATAATACACTATCCAAAAACCCAACAGATCACCTCAACTTAATGACGATGGCAAAAATAATTGCAACAATCCCCATAAATAGTCCTTGTTACAAAAGGTGCCATGGAGTGCAGTGGATTACAGGAGAGATGTCAAAGAAATATTCAGCAATAACCGACATATTTGGGTCCATCAGCGTACAAAATCTGCCCACTCGACTGCTTTGGGTGAATAGCCAGATTGACAAAAATAAGTAAAACCTGAGAAAAATGCTGAGCTGGGAGAAATGGACGTCCATCTTTCATTGTACAAGTGTTCTTTTCTAATCTTGATAACCATTTGCCATGAGGCAGAATTTGTGTGCGGTAATCAAATTGGTCCAAACATCTTTCAAACTTGGATGCTTCTGAGTCTGTGCCTTTTCCGACCTCTCTGAAATTAAAAAAAGCCAAGGACAGCATAACCTTGTCAAACGTGCATCATCGTCACAGTAGGTTAGTTTGAACTTAGAGCAGGATAAAATATTGGCACCACATCAAGGGCCGAAAGGCTTGTACTGTGGGGTACTACTCTATAATCTATGGATTTAAAAGAAGGCAGCCAACTAACAGCTCAGGCTTACAAAGTAGCCAATAGTACTCTAGGAGGAAACGGGAAGATTGGTTAAAACAAATTAAAAAGCAACAAAATAAAAGCACGAAGCAAGCAATAAAGAAAGGAAAGATAGACGATAAATGCGAACCAACACAGAGTAAATAGTCAGGTAGGAAACGTTTTTATAATTTTGAAAACATAAAAGGCTGGCTCAAGTAGATTTCGGGCCATTGCAGGAACCGAAATGGGAATTAACGTTGGGCAACGATGAAATGGGTACGGCCTTGAATAACTATTTTCTGTCAGTCTTCACAGTGGAGAATATGTCTTACATGCCAGAAGAATGGTGTTAAGTATGATGGGAGATCAGGTTATCAATTCAAATGTTCTCACTATCGGAGTAAAGTTCAGCAAACGTGAGGGTCGAACGATCGTTAAGTCCCCTAGAATCCATCCAGGTTGCTGAAAGGAATGGCGGAAATGTAATTGAAGCTGAAACTTTATTGCTGGAACAGCACAGCAGGTCAGGCAGCATCCAGGGAACAGGAGATTCGACGTTTCGGGCACAGGCCCTTCTTCATTCCTGAAGAAGGGCCTGTGCCCGAAACGTCGAATCTCCTGTTCCCTGGATGCTGCCTGACCTGCTGTGCTGTTCCAGCAATAAAGTTTCAACTTTGATCTCCAGCATCTGCAGACCTCACTTTCTCCTCCAATGTAATTGAAGCGTTAATGTTAATTTGCCAGATTCACTGGCTGCTCGCAGTGGACTGGAAGACAGCGAATGGCATGTTGCTGTTTTTAAAAGTGAGTAGGTAAAAGGCAGATAAATTAAAGGCAGTTAGATTAGCATTTTAGAACTTAGAATCTCGACAGTATGTAAACAGACCCTTAGGGCCAACACGTCCACTCGAACCCTCTGAAGACAAACCCACCCAGCTCCACTGCCTTACCTTATTGCCTGATATTTACCCCTGACTAATGCATCTAATCTACACATCCTTGAACACTATGGACAATTCAGCTTCGCTAATTCACCTAACCTGTACGTTTTGGAATTCTGGAAGAAAACCAGGGAACCCAGATGAAGCTCACGTAGACACGGTGAGAATGTGCAAACTGCACGCAGATAGTCCGAGTATGGAATCGAATCCGGGTCCCTGGTTTTGTGCGGCAGCATTGCTCACGACTGCGTGAACGTGCTTCCTCAAACACATACCCTGCAAGTGTGAACCCATGACTTGCAAATCCCAAAGACACACCTGGTCAGTTTGAGGAGTTAAACTACGACCTTGGCGTTATTACAGCACTCTCTAACCATCTGAGCTAAACCTCCGACCTATTTGTAGTTGGGAAAATTTTGGAGTGCATTTTTTAACAGGAAATAGTGAGACATCTGGAAAAAAGGGTCCATCAGGCAGAACGTAAAATCAATACAAGAAGGGAAGGTCGTTCGTGACAAGTCTACTGGAAGTTCTTTAAGGATGTAACAAAGATGGTGGATGAGGGAGAACAGTTGGATGTTGTCACCTTGGCCATACACACGGCATTTGATAAGATGCTGCATAAAATACCCATTCATAAGATACAAATGCATGTAGTTGTGGGGAATTTACAAGCATGGATGGAAGATTTGTCAATCAATAGAGAGCAGAGAGGTGCAGGGAATGTTTGTTTCACTGATTGGAGATCGGTCTTCACCAGGGTGTCGCAGGAATCAGTGATCAGGCCAAAACTGTTCATTGTATACATCAATTATGTGGAAGTGGATATCGAGTGAAAGGTATCCAACTTTGCTAATGACACTAAATTGAGTGGAATAGCAAACTGTGCAGAGGATGTGGTTGGGCTGCAGAGAGATTTCGATTAAGTGAGTGAGCTAGGGTTTAGCATGTGGAGTACGATATTGGTGAAAGTAACGTTGTTCACTTTGAAAGTAATGATAGTAAGCCAGCGCATTATTTAAATTGTGAACGATTGAAGCATACTGCTGTGCACACGGACGTAGAGGTGATTGTACATGAATCCCTAAAAGCTGATTCGCAGATACAACAGGTAATCAGGAGATAAACGGAATATTGGCTTCGTTGCTAGAGGGAGTTTCTGCTGCAGTTGCACACAGAGATGGTGAGGTCGCACTCTCAATATTTTCTGCAGTTCTGGTCTCATTATTTGAGGAAGGACATAGTGGCCTTGGAGGCTTTTCAAAGGAGGTTCACCAGACTGATTCCAGAGATAAGAGGATCACCCTATCAGGGAAGTTTGAGCCGCCTTAGGCAGTACTCGCTCTAATTTAGATGGAATAGATGGGACATTACAGAAAGGGATTGTTAAGAATAAGGCAAGAAAATTGTTTCCGTTGGTGGGTGAGACTAGAACTCGATACATAGCCTCAAGGTTAGGGGGAGTAAAATTTAAGACAGTGAAGGGGACGAACTGGTTTTCCCAGAGAGTAGTGAATCATTGGAATTCTCTGCACAAGGATGCAGTAGACGCAGCTTCGTCTATGAGAAAAAAGATAAGTGATAATAAAAATAACTTGTTTGTTAAATTTGCTGGTAACGTCAACTAAATCTTTGGAAACGGCAAGAATTCAATTGCAGACGAGGCAACATAAAGACGAAAATGAAATGATACAATTTCAGTTACGGTTAAAAGCCGACCATAAAGACAATGAGATGAAAGACTGAGCTGAAGAAAGAGGTAAAACTTGTGAAGGATGAAAAACAGAGAGATGAAAGGTAGAAATAGAGAGACCTTGAAATTAAGGAATTGGCTTAAAAGATTGTAGGGTACACATCGTGAGGAAGAGAGTGTGGATGAGCAAACCCATCGTAGTGAAAGGCTTGGTTGGAATCGGTCGAATATATATATCCAAGCATTGTCTGAATTTGATAGAAAGGAAGCAGAAGTCTTGTTCATGTAATTTGAGAAAACGACTAAAACAGCACGGTGGCCAGTGACTATGGGGTTCGTCGATCCAATCAGAACTGGTAGGTAGAACTCATAAGGTGTTATTACAGGAGTATCTTGAGAGTCTGTTGAAGTGAAGGAAGCTCTCAGAAATGCACATGAGCTGGTGGCAGAAATAGAAGAGACCATACCTGAATCCAAGGAGGGACCAGGTTAAACATACATAGAATGTGACAGGAACAAACAAAACAATGCTGACAGATGAGTACAGACATTAAAAAAAATCATATATGTAACTCTTAAGGGAGCCGACGGTTTCGGAGCCATTGAAATATTTACTTCTAGAGGCAGTGAGAACTCACGAGGAAGAGCAGAGTGACAACGACAGCATCAGCAGTTAAAATGGCTGAATATTATGGACTGGTTTATGAATTATGGTTTGGTTTGGGTGTGCTGTCAAGAAGTGAGGCAGGAACGAGAGGTTCCTTATTATGGGAGTCGAGGAAATTAGATCGTCTGAAATTTTGAGACTTGTTTCAAGAAACCTCTTTTTTTTCCCGTGAAAGGCTGCCACAGGCTTCACTGTCTTACTACAATTTCTCGAGTTGAACACTCAGCCTATGTTTATACAATGATGCATAAAACGTTGCTTGTTTTACTTAGATTACATTCCGCACTCAAGTAATGTAGAATGCAATAATTCAACATAACCATAAGCACAGTGCTATTTCTCTCTCTAAATTTGATTTTTCTCAAGGACAGACAGATTAGGAGTGTAAGATGAACTCTCTATAATTCGTCAAATAATATGACACAATGTCAGTCTTTATCTCCAGAATTACGTTTCGATGACAGCTGCAATTCTGAGAGCCGGGTTACCTACGATCTTGGCCAAGTATCCGATCATGCAGCAGTATGTCAATTTTTTCCTGCTTCCACAATCCCTTCCTTGTTGACCTTCCAGATTAAAATCTAAGTTTACAATACTGATTCATCCAATATAGGGAGCGCACTTCCTTCTGGAAAAGGGAGCATACTTATATATATTTTCTCATCGGAGGAATCGTGATGGGGTTGAGTCCAGTAGATGATCACTGGATTTGGACTAAAAAATGTGGGAGGAGCAAACTGCGCACAACAACAACCTGTAATTCTCGGTAGGATGTGAAGTATCCGGAATATGATAGCAAAGGTGACGATCCCAGTGCGTGGAAGTTCCCCTTTTATCCAGCCAGGCGAGTTCAAAAGCTATCCTGAATTAAAACAAGAGCGTAATTTCGTAATTTCTGTGATTCACGAAATCGGATAGATTTTCGGAATTATTTGGTAGGGGGTACAGCATTCGGCAACAATAACAGCACAAATGTCACCCCCCTGCGATATTAGAAAACCAAAGGCCAACAGGTTTACAGGGAGGACTGTTCTATATTTGACGTGCTCAGTATTGCTCTCGGTCAGGCCCTCAATGCTATCATTGTCGACAATTTCCAACACTATTTCTAATTTGCCCAATTCTTGGGAATGCCAACAGGTTCAAATAGGAGTGGAAGATGTTGTGGTTCTGTTCGCCGAGCTGGGAATTTGTATTGCAGACGTTTCGTCCCTGTCTAGGTGACATCCTCAGTGCTTGGGAGCCTCCTATGAAGAGCTTCTGTGATGTTTCCTCCGGCATTTATAATGGTTTGTCTCTGCCACTTCCGATTGTCAGTTCCAGCTGTTCGTTGCAGTGGTTGGTATATTGGCTCCAGGAGGAGAATACTTGCCCACTCGGGTGAGCAAACAGGTGAAGGAAATCTTGAGCTTCGGTGTAAAGGTATCCTACATAAAACTATGATGCGTGTTAAGACATATCCCATTGCTCCAACATTACACAGCTGACTCATAATGCAAGGCCACACAACTGTACTTTTCAGGGGGCAGCAGCCAACTGCACTCAACAATCTCTTGCCCAAAGATCCTTCTGATCACAGCGAATGAAACCTTTATTATCCTTTTACTAAAGCATCCACTGCCAACCCATCCAATTGGTGTGGGCAATACTTTTGGTGCCTTCCTGACAAGATTGGTTATGTTGGAGAAACTGGCATTCAGACCCTAAGACACCTGATTAAATCAACCATGTCAGTCCACATAAATGAGAGATTTAAAAACAGCCCTGCAATTCTGACTATTCCAGATGAGATTGATAATTTTGGAAACCGGAGCGAGCTGGCGCGAAATACAATTTTTTTTGTTCCCAGGAGTACTCCCACGAATGATTCCGACAGGAAGGGAGCTTCCACGTGGAGTCAGAAGATGTAGTGTTAGACATGAGTGAATAATTTGCTTCACTATTCATTACTTAGTGGGACATTCACTTTTGTGAGGAGAGCTTGAAATAGTCGTGCATGAAATAAAAGATTGATTTTAGGAAGAATGATGTGCAGCAAATTTTGAAAATATCGAGGATAGACAAATCCCATCCACCGGACGGGATATACCCGAGGTTTCTAAGGGAAGTGAGGGAAGAGATTGGGCCTTTGGCACAAATCTTCGAATCCTCGCTGTCCAATGGCGTAGTGTCAAATGGTTGTCGGTTGCAAACACCATTCCCATGTTCAACAAAGGGTAAAATGATAATGCTGATAATTATAGACCAGTAAATGTTATGTCTGTGGTGTTCAAATTATTGGAGACACTTCCGAGAGACAGATTTATGATAACTCGGAGAACCTCAGATTGGTTAGAGATAGGCATCATGAGGAGGAGCAGGTCATGCCTCACAATCCTTCTTGAAAAGTTTGAGGATGTGACAAAATACGTTGATGGAATTAGAGTAGTGTTGGTGGTAATAATGAAGTTCCGCGACTTTTGCTCATTCAGTAAGTAACGAGGCATGGATGCAGCGCAACATAATTGGCTGGGTCGAGAATTGGCTAGTCAACCGAAGACAGATGGTGGTGGTAGATGGAAAGTGTTCAGCCTCGAACGAAGTGACCAATGTTCTGCAGAGACTGGTTCTGGGGCCTTTGTTCTTTGTGATTGTTATAAATGATTCGAATGAGGAAGTGAAAGGATTGGCTACTACGCTTGCTGATGACACACAGTTTGGCGGAGTAGTAGACATAGTGAAGGGCTGCTATGGATCACAATGAGACATTGGCAAGATGCAGAACGGGGCGGACAAGTGGCAGATGGTGTTCAACCTGGAAGAATGTAAAGTCATTCACTTTGGAAGGTTGAAAGTGAATGTAAAAATTATAGGTTTACAGGCAGGATTCCTTGCAACATGGAGGAACGGAGGAATCTTGTGTTCCCTGTCCACAGATCTGTCAGAGTTGCCACGCAAGTTGATTGGCTTGTTACTATGACGTATGCTGTGTTGGCTTTCATTAACAGGGGGAATTGGCTTCAAGATCCACGAGGTTATGCTGAAACTCTTTCGAGTCCGAGTTAGACCACACCTGGAATATTGTGTCCAGTTCTGTTCGCCTCATAATAGAAAAGCTGTCGAAGTTTTAGAGAGGTTGCAAGCAAGATTTACCAGGATACTGCCTGGACTGGAGGGCATGTCTTACCAATAAAGATTGAGTGAAATTCGCCTTTTCTCATTGGAGCGAAGAAGGATGAAAGGTGAATTGATAGAGGTGTAAAAGATGAGGAGAGGCATAGACAGAGTGGAAAGCCAGAGACTTGGGAATGCATTGCCAGCAGTGGTTGTAGAATTAGATAGGCTAGGTACAGTTAAGCTACTCTTGGATAGGCACATGGAATTTAGTATAATAAAGGGTAAGTAGGTTCATCTGGTTTTTTGAGTAGAACTGAATGCCAGCACTACAGCAAATGTGAAGTGTCTCGTTTGTGCTATACTGTTCTATGTTCTATGTTGTTAAGTTGAATGGGTCCTTAATATAGGGGACGGAATCAGTTAGGCAATCTCCTTTCTTATGAAGGCATCGAGTGATCGCCCCAAAAACACGATGCTGCCTAACCCCATTTTATGTGGCCTGCACAGCTTGATTGCGGGGCCACCCTTTCTGGCGATGTTTCCCTGACCCCACTCTTCCTTTTTGGGTTCCTCTATCCAATACATATTTTCCATGTCTGGGACTGAGACAAGAATCCTTAGAAGCCACCATTGCATTGCAATATGTAACTTTGAGCAGAAGAAGAATATACCCGTGTAAGGATGTCCCTAAATTTGGCAGGTATGGACAAGCCAGTTATTGAAGGCGCAGGCTTCCTCAATGGGTCAGGAGCATCATTAATCATGTTTTGAACCTCAGAGGGGATCTAGGCTTCAGGTCAGCTATGTCATCGACCAGGATCCGGGCACACATGTGGCAAGATAAGTGAAATTAAAAGTTTCATTAGCATCAGTGGTGGCGGTGAGTGACCCAGATGCTATATCCAGGGGACGCATTTAAACCTAGAGGCTAGTCTGCCTCATAATGTGGTGGGTAGAATCAGGTGAGGATATTGGCATGCCAGTAATCTGCACGAATTCCCGGCACTGCGAAGTTTGATTAGAGTTGGGATGGTACTGCTGGGGGGAGGGGGGGACTGTTGTTGCTCGGCCGTAGTCAAGGGGATATTCTCCTGAATTGTGTCCTGCCATGTTCATTCTGAGGATACAGCCCCATCGAGGCAAATGAAGGTGGTTTATGAATTCACTAGAATCTTTGCTTGTTTTACATTTGCGAGGGAATTTTTAAATTCATGACGTTCAGCAACGTGTAACCATTTAATGAAACAATGCATCTTATGACATTTGTCCCAGTTGGATCGACAACAACTTCCTGAGTAATTTCTTGCCATTCCTAATTTTATTTAAGTCAAACGATTCTTCATAGAGCCAACGGTCCTTGGAATATCTGAAAAGATCATAACAAAAGGCAATGATGCACCCACAATCTCGTGTTTCACGGAGGACCATAACACCAGTGACCCAGTGGAACGATGAGGACCAATACCTGTTACCGTAATATTTCCACCTTATGATGCAAGTTATTTTTCTCAGTGATTTTGCTTCAACCTTTCAGCTGTCTTGGTAAAACTGGATAAGATACACTTTCTATAATTCATTAAACGAAATCACACAACATAAGTCTCTATATCAAGCAATATTTTTCCACTGTAGCTGCAAGTCTGAGAGCCAGGTTATCTTTTCAGATTGGTCAAGTAACCCATCATAGTATGTCAAGTTCTTACGACTTGCAAAATGGGGCACTGGCATTAGTATTGGAACAGTAGGGACCTGTACCGATACCTAAATCGCGTTGGTGCCAGTGTTCCAGCAGAAAAGGTAACTCGGGTGATCAACAGGACTTGAACCTAATAAATGAGCAGAAGGGCAGGGAAAAACTCCAAAACGTGTAATGCCCAAATGGAAGCGAATCTGTAGTTTAGATCTGTGGTTGTGGATTCAATTACATTGACATGTATGAAAAAAAGAGAAAATACGGGACAACTCAGGAGGGTTGATTAAATTTTACAGCACACAAAATGGTGCAGAGTGTTTGGAATGGGTTAGAAACTATACTTTAAACAAATTTGATTAACGAATAACAATCAGAACAGGTACGATCAATACAGAACTAAAGGTGTGATTTCCGAAATCATGCCATATACGAAATCAGGTAAATGAGTTTGTGGCGTGAAACAAAACTGGCAGGCATGGGCGGTTACAGAGACGTGGCTGAAAGGGAGTCGGGACAAGTGACAAATTATCTGTGGGTAACGTTCCACAAAAAAAACAGACAGGTGGGCAGAGTAGGTGGGGTTGTGTTCTTTCTAAAAATGAAGGTAAATCTATAACAGTATATGAAGTAAGGTCAGGTGATGTCGAATCTGTGTGCGGAGGATACGGAAAAGTTAAACAAAACTAGTCTGGTAGTAATCTACAGAGCTCCAAATCATAGTCAGGATTTTGGGCATACGATAAACCAAGAGACAGAAGGGTTGGGCAAGTCAGGCAAGATTACAGGAAGAATGATTGAATTCAATGTTCAGATAGAGTGGCAAAATCAGATTGGTAGTGGATCGCATCAAAACTTAGTTGTAAAACGTCTATGAGACGTTTTCTTTCATCACCTTTTGGTGGATCCCATGCAGAAGAGGCAGTTTATTATTTACTGTTTTGCAGTGACATAGATTTGATAAGGGTGCTAAAGTTAAAGAAATTCCTAGATCAGTGACCATGACATGCTGGAACGTACAATGCAATCTTTAAGGAGAACATGGATTCTGAGCTAACAGTATAACAGTCGAAAGAAGGCAAGTGCAGCTGCACGATAGTGGAGCTGGCAATAAATGACTGGAAGATGAAACCAGAAGGAATGACTTTGGAACAGCAATGACAGGACCTTCCCGTAGAATTGAGAGAGAAGCAGCAAAACTCCATCCGAGACAAACAAGTAGACTAAAGGGAGGATGATGCAAATATTTGACGAGGGAATTCAGGGACAGCTCACAAGCAACAGACAAAGCAAATGATTTGGCGACTGCTATTGGCAAGACTTGGAATTGGACAGTGGAAAAAGACCAACACAGGACACTGAAGAAAGAAATAAAGGTGGAGACGTTAAATATGAGTGTAAGCTTGAGAGTAATATTAGGAAAGATTGCAGGTGTCTCTTTGGATATATAATGGGCAAGAGGGAGGCAAAGATTGTTAGTGGATCACAGGAAGATGATGGAGGATTAATGGGGAAATAAAACTAAGGAAATGAATAAGCACAATTAATCATTTTGCACAGTGGAAGAGATATGTTATATCACAGAAATCCAAGAGGGTCGCTTGAGGTGGGGTGGGGAGAGAAGATGAGAATGGTGACCAGCACCGTTGAAGAAGCTGCTAGCAAAATTGAAAGGTCTGAAAATCGGTGGATCGCGCAGAGCCGGATCCACTCGGCACACAGCTCAGAATGAGATATCTTGACAGACAGCGGAAGCTTTAATTCCAATCATTTGGTATCACTGGAGTAAGGGGGATTAGATGAGATTCCCTGTAGTGTGAAAGCAGGCCCTTCGGCCCAACCAGTCCCTACCGACCCTCTGATGAGTAACTCAGCCAGACCCATTTCCCTCTGACTAATGCACCTTACACTATGTGCAATTTACCATGGCCTGTTCACATGACCTGCGCATCTTTGGACTGGAGGTGGGAACCGGAGTTCCTGGAGGAAACCCACGCAGACCCGGGGAGAAGGTGCGAACTCCACACAGTAGACTGAGGCTGGAATCGAACCTAGGCATTAGTGCTCAACACTGAGCCACGTGCCGCCCCAATGGTCTCAGACGATTTAAAAATCTCCTTGTATCAGAAGGGAGTAAGCAAAAGAATTGGGATTTTATAGTCCGTTGAGCCTGACTCAGTCGTTGTTATGCTTTTGGGGTTTATTATGAAAATTCAAATTTCTGGATACGTCGAAGTGCATGGTAACATAGGGAAATGCACATTAAGGGGAGGTCATAACTGACAAATCTATAAGTATTCTTTGAGGAAGTAACAAATGGTGAGACCAAGGAGAGGAATTGGATGCCATCTACCTGGACTTCCAGAAGGCCTTTGTTATGGTGCTGCACAGGAGGCTGCTCTGTATTACAGGCAACGTGCGAACATAGATCGAAGATTGTTAGTTAGGCAGACGGTAGAAACTGTGAATAAAATGGCCATTCACAGGAAGGAAGACACTACCAAGTAGTGTACCACAGGGGTCAGTATTGGGTCAACACGTTGTCTCTTTACACATTAATGATCTGGATGAAGGAACAGAGGGGATTCTGGCTAAGTTTGCAGCTGATGTAAAGGTGGATCTAAGAGCAGTTAGTACTAAGGAGGCAGGGAGGCTGCAAGAAAACGTTACAGGTTAATAGAGTGGGAGAAGAATTGGCATTTGAAATGCAATATGGGAAAGTGTTAGGTCTTGCACTTTGATAGGTAGAATACATGCGTGGAGTATTTTCGAAATGGCCAGATAATTCAGAAATTGGATGAGAAAATGTCCTGTTATTTAACATTTGCAAGTTTGTCGAGGTAGGAAGGCAAATATAATACTTTCATTCATCTCGAGAGACGAGACTATAAAAACATTGAATGTACTTCTGAGGCTTTATAAGGCTTCAATAAAACCACGTTAGGCTGCTGTTAGCAATCTGGGGGCGCATCTCTGAGAAACGACATATTGGCCCGAGAGTGGATCAAGACGTTGTTCAGGAGAGTAATCCCAGGACTGGAAGGCTTTACATGTGATGAACATTTGAGGACTCTGGGACTACGTTTGATGGAGTTTAGAAGGATGAGGGGAGCTCGGTTTGAAACTTACAGAATTCTGCACGGCCTTAAAAATGTGGACGTTGGGAGGTTAGTTCCATTGGCTGGAGAGAGGAGGGCCCGAGGGCACAGCCGTAGTGTAAAGGGAATATCATTTAACTCCAAATCAGGAGTAACATCTTCAGCCGAAGAGTGGGCAATCTGTGGAAACCATTGCCATGGAAGGCTGTGGGGGACACGGTACTGAGTATATTACTTATGTCGGGATAGGCGATTTCTTGATTGCCAACGGGATGAAAGGTTAGTGGAGAAAGTGGAAAAATGGGGTTGCACAACTGCGGCAAAGTTTAGGGAACGGTTAAATTGAACGGGAGCGTTTACTCGTCAACATTAAAAAAACACATTCTATGAGGAAACAGGAAGCCTCTTGATCAGAGAAGTTTGTTTCCAGATAAAATGACCTCCAGCAAGTGGAAGGCCCAGAAACGTGAATTAGCTGGATATGTCGAGTTCAAGATAGAGTTTGAAACGCAAGATATTCTGCAGTATACAAACTGAATATGAAGAAATGTTGATGCTTTGATCAGAAAAACGAGCAATGTATAGCGCAGCCACAGACAGCTGGGATCAAGAGTTTTCCTAGAGTTACACAGGGATTCAGTAGTTGATTGAAGAAGAGACATACATAGCTGGGACGATTAGTAGGTTGCATTCAAGTATGACCTTTATGCAGATTAAAGGGGAAGGAACATATGGAGAGAGTAGGAGTACTGAAGGTCCAAAGTGGACATATGTGTAGAAATGCAGGACATGTGCGCGATGTGAACTTCACCTTTGTGTTTTTCGTGGAGAATGTCATGAAGACTTGGGAACTTGGGGAAGTCAGTTGTGATATTTTGAACAGTTCATATCACAGTAGAGCGGATGTTAGATGTCTGAGAATGCATAGAGTTTTGAACATATATATCGAAGAACACAGTAAGAGGCGACAACTGGAATCATAGATCCCCTGGCCGCCATAATCCCCTCATCGTTAGGCACTGGTGAGGTTCCAAGAAAAAAAGTAAGTATAGCGATATTGTGATTATATTCAAGAGATACAACATGAAAAAAGGTAATGGGAATGATAGACTTGTAAGCCTAACATCTGTGGTAAGTAAAATACTTGAGAAGAATCTGAGAGATAAGACGTACATGCATTTGGTAAAATAAGGTTTGATTAGAAATGGTTAGCATGGTTTTAAGCGTGGGAGATCAGGGCAACAAATTTGATCAAGGTTTTTAATGAAGTAATAGGAAGCTGGACGAGGGCAGGTTGGTACACGTAACCGGTAGGGATTTTGATAATGTTGCGCATGCTCGGTTGATCTGGAATGCGAGTTCGTATGAAATGGGGGCGGAGATGATACATTGGATACACAATTGACTTTATGTTAGCAAACTCAGGTTAATAGTGAAGGGATACTTTTCAAACTGGAGGCCTGTGACGAGTGGAGTGCCTCAGAGTACGCCTCGTTGTTGGTCCCATTATTGTTTGCTATTCATATGAATTGGAAGGAAAACGTACAAGGCGTGAATAGAAAATTTACAGATCTCACGAAATAAGTGTCACAGTGGAACTTAAGGAAGGTAATCAAAAATTGCACTAGGATCTTGATCAGCTGGAGCAGTAAGCCAAGAAAAGTCAAAGGAAGTTTAGTATAGATAAGTGGAAGGTTTTGCATTTTGGAAATTCGATTCAAGGTAGCTGTCCTATAGTGAATAGTGTATTGTAGGACTTTAGGAGTGGAGGCGAACAGAAAGAATATGTTTGTTCAGATTCTCAGGTAGAGAGGGCATTGAAGAAGGCTTTTGCTACACTGGCATTCGTCAGACAGGGCATTCAGAATAGAGGTTGGGAGATTATGTTGCAGTTGTACAGGACGTTGGTGAGGCAGCACTTGGAGTATTGCAATGAATTTTGGTCATCTTGCTATCGGAGGAATATTATTTACCTGGAAAGAACGCTGAAATAAATGGTTTGTTGCCGGAACTCAGGTGTCTGAGCTCTATGGACAGGATGGACAGGGTTGGATTTTTCTTTCGAGTGTAGGTGACTGAGGGGGGATCTTAAGGACGTTTGAGAGACCATGAAGAATGGATAGTTTGAATGCACACATTTGTTTTCGCAGAGTTCCAGTTGAGCGTGGGAAGTCATCAGTTCAATGTTAGAGGAGAAAGAAAGGAAGAGGAACTGAAGGAGAACTTCTTTACTTAGAATATGGTGCGGATATGGAATGAGCTACCAGACGACGTTGCTGAAGCGAGTATGTTCACAATATTTAACAGACGTTTGGGCAAAAGCATTACAGGAATGTTAAGAAGGATATGGGCCATTTGCTGGGAAATGGTGCAAGCGTGGATGAAAAAGTTCGCGTGAAAGTGTCTGCCTCCTCGACGGGCGTCTCTTTGAATCTATGACCCTCGAAATCAAAATAAAACTCATAATTTTGCTCACAGAGATCAAGTGTTAATGTTACTTTCAGTATATGTGTTCCAACGCTGCTGCTTCAACAAAACAAAACTGGTACTTAAAGCGAGTGAGAAATTTGCATCACTCATACAGTGTATTTGGTGCATATGAGGAGGTGAACAAATCCATCTTCACTGCATCTGAGCTTGTGCCCGCGTTTCATGAAGCTAACGAGCCAAACGACATTGAGTTGGAAAGGATCAAATAAAGTAAATTGATAAGTGAAAAAACTGGGAGGAATGTTTATGTTGGAGAAGAGTATGGAGTACTCATGTGGAAGAGCACAGAGATAAAACTGCAAGATTCACATCCGAAATGATCGATAATTATGAATTGGTTCAGAAATCAATGTTGGGTTTCTGACATCAATTTCAATCCATAAGGGACAGACATTATGAAAAGAGAAAATCTGGCGTGGCAAGGAATGTTTGGAACTCGGTGAGCATAATCAGGATGAAGGAATAGCTTCAAACTGAAAGAGAAGTTGGAAAACACCCGTATTTACACTGCACTGAAGTAGGACACGTTAATAACAATGTTAGTGGGTCAGAAAAAAGCATGGGAAGCCAGATTTAGGAAACAATGCAAGACAGTGAATTTTGTCGATGTGATAAAGAAAGACAAAGTGGAGGATAAACTCCTACACCAGAATGTACAAGCCAGTTTTAGGTTGGATCAGTAGGAAGTGTCAGATCTTTTCAAACTATATACCTGCCAAGTTAAAACTTACTCGCATAGAAGCAGCAGGTAAAGAAGTTACAATATGAAGGTATACAGGATCCTCACAATCTTTGATGATAAAAAATCAGAACCTACGTACCTCTGAAGAATATTTATCGGATTATATGAGAGTCATGGGAACTCAATGTGAGAGAAGAAGTGTTCAATTACATATATTGAGGCAAAAGTGTCAAGTGAAGAGTGGAGACGTCGTGGTAGAAAAACGGTACAAATTCTCAGTTCCAGGAACTCAATCTGTCATAGCTACTCATATAGCTAGTTCATAGTTAGGAATGCTGGCTACTCTGGTTTAATAGACAGTTGTTTACATCAGGAGAAAATGAGGATTGCAAATGGTGAAAATCAGAGTCGAAAAGTGTGGCGCTGGAAAAGTACAGCAGGTCAGCCAACAGCCGAGTAACAGGAGAATCCACTTTCGGGTATAAGCCGTTCATTAGGAATGTGTAGGGTGTGGACGTGGGTAGGTATCCAAGACTGTCCTATGTTTGCTGTGGTTGGTGGAGTGGAGTTCAATGGTGGAGGTGCAGCAAGTGAAGGAGATGCGTTGGAGGGCATTATTAAAACCGTCAGAGAGGAAATTGTGGTACTCGGGATACGAGGACGTCTGGGATACGTTGGAGTAGAATTGTTCCCCGTGGTAGCAGATGCGGTGGAGACAGAGGAATCAGAAAGGGACAGTGTTATTGCAGAAGGGAGGAGGGGTACTCCACGTAGCTGTGGGAGTTCGCAGTTTTGAATTAGATGTCCGTGTTGTGTCAGTTGCTGGATTGATTACGGAGAGGTTCAGGTTGGGGAGGGCTGTATCCGAGCTGGTTCAGATGAACTTGAGTTCAAGGAGGAAAATGGTTGTGAAGTTGATGTACTGGTCAACCGCCTCGTGGGAGAACGAGTTTGCGCTGATCCACTCATCGATTTCAGTGGGAAAAAGATGGGGAATTATGCCAGTGTAACTGCCGAAGAATGGCTGATCTACATATCCGACGAAGAGGTAGGTATAGGTAGGGCCATGGCTACCCATTTGGCCTAATGGAAGTGGGAGAATTCGGATGAGAAATTGTTGATGGTGCGGACGAGTTCAGCCAATCGAATGAATGTATCATGGAGGTATTGGGGTACTGGTTGGGTTAGCGGCAGGGAAGGAAACGGAGGGCTTGCAGGCCTTTACCATGATGGGTAGAGGTCTACAGGAACTAGATGTCCATTGTGAAGATGTGGTGTTTTGGGCCGATGAAACAAAAGCCACGGACGAGCTGGAGTTCGTGGGTGGTATCCCAATCGTGTGCGGGGTGTTCCTGGACCAAGGGATAGCGGATGTTGAAGTATTTCTCCAAGCACAGCCCAGGATTTTTGCTGACTGCGTGGTAACAAGATATTACAAGTTGAAAAAGGAGAGAGCAAAGAGAACAGATGAGGACCTTCAAATGGATTTTGCAGATATCCTGTTTGATTCGACGTTTGAAAGAAAGTAGGAGTAAATGGGTGATAAAGGAGAGATCTTCAGCTCTGGAAAATTAATCGAGATACAGCTGAAAGGTGAGAAACAGAAGGAATTGATCGAAAAGTATAATCAAAGAAGACTCTAGATACATCTCCGTGTGGTGCATTCTTAAAAGTGGTACTTTAATAACAAATTGGAGGCCACCACTTATTCAGTCAGATAGAGATGGTCTGAAGTGCATCAAGTTATATTGCCAGTGAGTTTTAGAAAGGAGGTGTTGCAGGTAACACGTGAATTACTACGATGTTATTTAGGAGCAAGAAAAATTCAAACTGATGTATAAAAACATTTTTACTGGCTTGGACCATCTAAGAATGTAATTGAATTTTGACAGTCGTGTCATACCTGTAAAGTAATTGGAAAACCACGGGTAGTAGAAAAATTCGCATCTTTATAACTATTCCTGCATTTGAGGGACGTCTGACAAGAATCTTAATTGATTTTGTAGGATCGCCTACGTAAAACAAAAAGTGGGAATCAATATGTGTTAACATAAGTGGATGTATCCACGCGATTTGCAGGCGCCACTTCTTTTCGCAATATCCCAGCTCAACTGAACTCACAAAGAGAGCAAGGTTCACACTTTGCACCAATATTACTCAAGGTTATTACGGGCAGCTCAGGAATAAAACAATTCAAATGCAGTGTGCCCCATACAAAGTTGCATGGAGGGCTGGAAAGGTGGCGTCAGACATTAAACACCATGTTCAGAGCTGACATTGAAGACTCATCAGATGATTGTGATGAAGTAACTTCATTTGTAGTTTTGTGAACAGAGATGCATGAAATGAATTGAACATATTCTGTCCGCTTGAAATCATTTTCCTTCATGAAGTGAGAGGAAAAATAACATTGAGTCAGGTGAAACTCGAAGACATAATTCAGAGACCACATTTGAGGGGTATGTATCAAATATTCGGGCACACTTAAATAGAGCAGTGGCTACACAATATTTAAAACTTTTACAGCATACCATGCAGGAAGCAGACACGAAAACGAAAACCCTGCAATTTTGCAATTGGAGGCCAAGTGTTCGTGTTACTTCCAGTGGCAGGTGAACCTTTAAAACCAAGGATTACTCGACCTTATCAAATCGAAAGTATATTGTGAGCTGTACAAGTTGATAAGAAATGTAGACAGAAAGAAGGATCACAGAGTGTATCGTGTTAATAAGCAGAGAAGTATTTTCACAGGGTAGGAAAACTAGGGGAGAATGTGTTATTGATTGCAAAACAGAAGGAAGAACCAAGTTCAGAACATTCGGAACTGGACTCTCCCCAAGTTAGGTTACTGAATGGGGAAGATGGCAAAACGTGGGATAATGTTTTGAGTTATATTCTCGTGGAAAATCCAAAATACCTCATGCACTTATAGCGATCGGTATGAAGATGTGGGTTTACTGTATCTTTAAGAGAGTTCAAAGACAGCAGAACTACCTGACAACACAAAATGTCCTGAACAAGATATAATGTAACATGTAGCTCATTAACTGGGTAGCTGGTTGTCTGGAAACGACCAAATAGATTTGAGTTAGGTCAATCATTTTAAATTATACCCCCCACAAAAAAAGAAACTCCAATTAAATCTGAATTTAGTATATTGGCAATCTGAAAAGCCAGTGACACAATCAGATGGTTTGGAGGTGTAAGACCGGGCAAAATTGCACAGTTGGGAGGAGAACTGTCGCGCCATTAGCATCTGCAGGCAGCCCGATAATCCCTCTTTTAAAGGTATCTTTATCGAAAAGTGACCTGTGAGACAGAAATCCCGAAGAAGAAAAGAAGATCGATGCAGAAAAGGTTCGAAATCTGGCTAGTTTTGAAATCTTGAACTTTTGGTAAATCTTAATCGAGGAGGTTTAATAAGATTACTAATGTAGAAGGGCAACGTAAAAGATAGGTTAGAGGATTGAGTTGTGAATAGTTGTTAGGTAAGTATTCTCTGTTAGACCACAAGAAATAAAGGTGTGAATTCTTACTTTAAATAGTTGTTCGCCTCTCGAATTTTCACAGATTAGTGCAAGAGTTAAACCTTTTCCGTGTTGCTGGTTTAAATTGAGCAGGAGGCTTACACCGTGTGTACCACTGTTACAGAGTGAGACAGTTAGAATAAAATGGGAAAATTTGACCTAATTATGCCTGATGTCGATATCAGAGATGCTGTTCCGATGCAGCAACATCCTTGTCGGTATAACCCTCTAATGTTGGCAAAGTTTTAAGACGATTGAATGCACGCTCCAAGATGACAAAGTGTGTTACCGTGACTGGATCTCACTCATAGTAATGGTGTCAAATTCATATGCATATCAACTTTATGCATGAACTGTTGCAAAGTGAATGAAGTACCAAAGGCTCATTCAGATACGCTTACACTTGTGGAAAACTATATTGAACAGATTAAATAATCAATTGATATTTCTGTTTGGATTTGCTCAGAGGATACTGGCAGGTGCTGTTGTCCAAAATAACGAATATATTATTGGCTTTCCCCAGACAGAATGGACTGTCTCAGTTTAAAGTCAAACCATTTGTTATGAAAAATGTGCAGCCACATTTCGATGACTAACCAACAAAATCATTTCCAGCTTACCAAATTGTACAGTAAATATTTATTACCTGGTGATTTTTAGGTGCACATGGAAAAAACATTTGCTAAATGTATCAGAATTCTTCAAACGACTTCGGGAGGCAGGCTTGGTGGTAAACCTAGCTATCAGTAACTTCACCAAAGCTCAAGTTAACTTCCTTAGGAATATTATTGGACATAGACAATTGCCCCCACGGAATGTTAAAACAAAGGTAAGTGGAAACTTTCCATTGCTATCGACGAGAAACGCAATGCCAATGCTTGCATGGTTAAGAGGATTTTATTCGGAATTCGCACCATGTTTTCGCAATGTGGCTGCTGCACTCATTGAATTACTGAATTAAGGCAAGACGTTTCAGTGAACGACAGAATGTCAGAAAGCACTTGACTGCTTGAAAGCTGTGGTAACCATCGCCCCAGTATTAACCACACCTAATAACACAAACATTCAAGTTGTATATTATTGCAAGTATATGGACGTCAGCGATTCACTTGCTGGAAAACGATAAGAAGGTAGACCATCGTAGATCTTGTTTGCATGGGTATACTCAATGTGATATATATGTGTTGGAGTGTAATAACAGTGTAAGCTTACAGGGGTTTTAAAATGAAGGCAATCTTGGATACTGATAGATCATTTCCTGAATTGACAAATGAGTGACAATTCCGCTTCTTTTATGAGGTCATTCAGACGTTAGTTCTTTTTTCAGAAAGACAGAAATTCTAAATGCCGGGAAAAATCTCCATCAAAACGCTTTCAAAACATATGTATCATGATGGCGAGCGGCTATTCCCCCAGTTCAGGTTTTCTTTCTGCTTTCATTTTATCAAGCACTCAGTAAACAATTGCAAAACCACTGCATGTACAAAATGTGATTCATATCCGATTCCGCAGTAAAACTTTGCATTGAAAAGGTCAGAAACGCTAGATATATTTCTAGCTCAGAAATATATTCAGAGGATACTGACGGGTGCCCTTTATCCGAAAAAGTGAAGATAATTTTGTTTTTTTATAACAAGGAATGAACTGCATCAATTTAATACATGTTATTTCGTATGAAAAATGTGGCATCACATTTCAGGGACACAGCAATAAAGCCATTTCCGTGTTATACAACTGCGTGGTGTACATTGAAGAACTAGTTTTTTTTGTCACACATGCAATAGAAATTTTCAGAATTTACTGAAAAGATTCGATTGGCTTTCCAAGGCAGGCTGTTTGACAAAGCTGTCTCAGAATGAATTCGTGAAAGTCCAAGTTATTATCCTGGGCCGTGTTACTGGATATGCACAAATGCCCCAAGGAATGTGAAAACAAGTGTAAGTGTGGAGTTCCCCATTCCGCGATAAAGAGAGTAGTATTACATCTCCTGGGATTTAGTGGGTTTTATCGGGCATTCAGAACAAATGTTAGGAGAGTGCCTGTCTCGTTCACTGTTTAATATCTGTCTTGCCTGGGATGCTTCTAAAACAGTCTATATGCTCTCAGTTAAAAATCACAAAACACCAGGTTATAGGCCAACAGGTTTAATTGGAAGCACACTAGCTTTTGGAGCGACGCTCCTTCATCAGCTGATTGTGGAGGGCTCGATCGTCACACAGAATTTATCGCAAAAATTTGCAGTTTGATGTAACTGAAATTATACATTGAAGAATCGATTGTCTGTTAAGCCTTTCATCTGTTAGAATACAGTGATAGTTTCACTTCTTTAATGTGTAAATCACAAAACCCTTTTTTTTAAAGTTGCATTCTCGGGTTAGCTGTTAACAATGGTGATAGCTAGACAATGTGTTGAAGGTGTTAGCCCCCTGTGTTCTCTGTCTATGACCTGATGTTTAGAATGATTCCAATCTACAAAGTGAAAAAACAGAGTTTTACACAAATTCCTGCAGTTTTTGAACTCAGAGTTCGACATGAATCTATATGCTCTCACATCGTGAGGTGAACAATTGTACACGCTGTGAGGATGTGATGCATCAGAGCAAGACAGAAATTGAGGAAGCAATATCACAGGTCAAGATGCTCACGAAGAATGTTGGGAGGCAAAGAATTACAGAAGATGAGAGGAACAGTGATGGGAATGTTGATGGTGTTTTGAAGGCAGCAGCACAGATATAGAAAATGAATGAGATGGTATTTGGATATTGTCCGATTGCAAGTAATATATGATGGAGCTGTATATATGATTCGATAGGTCCAGAGGGAGAATTGTAAGCTGTTCCATACTTCTTTCTCCTCACTTTAACTTTATACACTATGTTCTCATCTGTCTCCAATATGGAAGATATTCTCAAAATCTGAGCCACCAATAACTCTCTTAATTTTATACATCGCAAGTAGACCCACAACGGCATCATGTGCCTCAAGGGGAACAAAGACGGACTGCCCAGTCTTTCCTCATAACTGAGATAGTTATTTGCAACATCGTGGTGAATCTGCCCGCACACATCCCGATGCAACCATATCCTCTACAATGTGGCGAACAGAGAAAAACACAGTTTTCCATCTGTGACTGAATCAATGGTTGAAAATGTTGCAACAGGACTTTTCTGCTCCAATATTCCTCACACTTGCTGAAGAAATCAAGCTCCTGTATGGCTTCTTCATCATCATAGAATCCCCACAGTGTGGAAACCAGCCATTTTCCAAAAATGCCCACATTGGCCTTCCGAAAGGTATCCCACCTAGACCAATGTTTCTGCACTATTGCGGTACGGATCCCATACCTAATGTGCCTCACCAACACAGCCCTGAACACGATGACCTATTCAGTTTGGCCATTTCACCTAACCATCCTGTCGAACCGTGTTGACATATGAAGGCATCTCTTGCCTCATACACCATGATCGCTTTGTTCGGCAGTGCTCCCTGGCGACTTACCATTCGTTCTTTCCATCTTTCGCTTATTAAACACCCCAAAATGAATCACCTTGCAGCTTTAGAGATTAATTGTATCTGCCATTGCTGTGCGCAATTTACTTGCTGATCAATATCAGACAGTCTGTTGAAACGAACCATATCACGTTCATCAGTAATACCAAATTTCAAGCCACCTGCAAATTTACGAATTATTCATTCTATGTTCATACCAAAGTTGTGATTGCGCAGTTCAAAATCAGGAAATTAGGAAAATATCTTGAAAATAACGGGGCTTCTATTTGAAACGCGATTCAGGAAATGTATTTTTCTCTCTCAATTTCTCACGTGGTAGCGAATGCAGGAAATTTAAATTGTTAGGTGCACTCTTGATAACCAAGCGATTAATAATAATCAGAGACATGTTGGATTGCAGAGTTGAGGAGGAAGCTGAAAGTGTTATTGCTTGTGACTGTGTGCTGGGGAACGAGTCGCCACGAAGCACTCAGTTACCTATCCTTTTTCTCGTGTGGTTGGGTGACTTCACGGAGAGAGATTGGTGGCCTCTCGTACTGATACATGGTGTCTGTAACAGCGAGACACTTTATCTGTGTTTTGCCCTCTTAAAGGTTTCTTCACATTGTGATGCAAGCGAAGGCTGGTCGATATTTCCCCTTTGCGTTTGAACAACTCCGCCAAGAATTGATGAAACTGGATATGTCTTGGCGTTTTGTCTCCTGCTGTATTCCCAGATTGCCCATAAACACTCCACAGTAAGTCCGTTCAGCCACAGCGACTGACCACTCGAGAGCCATCCGAGTGGCCAGGTCGTCAAGAGTGACGGGATCGTCTAGAAAGCTGGCATTCTCCGTGCTTAGCTGTGACAGGTCATCCTGCCCTCTGGATTCGAGACGAGGGAGCCGTCGTCGGCCGGCAGCACAAGGAGCTGCTGACCAGTGCCGAGATTTCTTTTTTCAGCAAGTAGAAGAAGTGGAAACTGCCGGTCAATTCCTGGAGAAGCTGCATCATCGACCTCATGAACGCGCTGTTATGACATGGGGAAATGCCCTATTCTGATTTAAACCTGACACACAGAAATGTTTCACACCGTGCTGTAATCTGCAAATTCGACTGGCAAAGAACTATCCCAAATGTTACGAGCGACAGAAAAAAATGACAACTTTAATATTAAAAGTCTAACACAGAACAATTAAATAGAAATTACTTACAACCCCTTTCTCTAAAGTATCTTTTAACTTCCCGTTGACAACACTGGTTCGATAAAATTACCTGATTCAGAATTTGAGAAAAAATCATATTTCAAAATCAGCCACCTATTGAATTTTCTCTTTGTTTCTTCCTCTATAGATTTTTTTTTTCTCCAGGTCGGTGTCAATCATTTTCGCTGTGGAAAGTTACATGCCAGATAGTTTTTACTGGCAGCCTTTATCTGTTGGGCTTTTTGCAGTTCTCCTCCAACTCTTCATTTTATTTTGGTGTTTTACCTCAAAGCATGGATCTGTTATCATTGTCAAAAAAGACAATTCAAATTGCTTGGATTTTGGTATTTTACTGCATAATTTAACCTGATTGACCGAATTTCCATTTGTTTCTGATGTCTTCAAGCAACCCAGCTACGCCAGCTGTTCGACCAAATGTTTCACAATTACCTTTTTCAGAACACCGATGCTGTATCAGGTAACAGTGCTCACCTTTAATGTTCTGAAAGGTACAGTACCCTTTACACCTTCATAACACCTCCACTCTTAAGAAATAATGAACCATCGTAATGAAAAGATGTTTGTTTTGTAGGATGCAAAAAGGTTACCCTAACATACAAATAACTTTAACTTAAGTTCACCTTAACATCTTCCCATATACTGGGAGATATAAACCATTCATTTTTTTTTTAAAAAAGCTAAACTTTATCAATCAAATCCACAATAATGCACCTGCGATTGCATTCATATGACCCGCAACATTTACGATTTTTAAGTTAAAACTCTGCAACCTAAGCTTGCAAAGAACAAGTCGCATATTCTTGTATTCTCAGCTTTTCAAGAATGCAAGAGGATTGTTTTCTGCATACGCAACCGACTTGGACAAATTTTTCGTGTCACACATATTCGTGGGCGGCACGGTGGCACGGTGGTTCGCACTGCTGCCTCACAGCGCCAGATACCCGGGTTCAATTCCTGCCTCAGGCGACTGACTGTGTGGAGTTTGCACGTTCTCCCCGTGTCTGCGTGGGTTTCCTCAGGGTGCTCCGGTTTCCTCCCACCATCCAAAAAAATGTGCAGGGTCAGGTGAATTGGCCATACTAAAATTGCCCGTAGTGTTAAGTAAGGGGTAAATTGTAGGGGTATGGGTGGATTTCGCTTCGGCGGGTCGGTGTGAACTTGTTGGGCCGAAGGGCCTGTTTCCACACTGTAATCTAATTTAATCTAAAAAATAAATAAATATGTAAGGCCATTCCCAAACTCAATACCTCTTTTTCGGTCATAGAGTATTTCCACTGCTGGATGTTGCGCTTCCTCAAAAAATAACCAACTGGCAGTTCAATCACATCCTCATCTTGCTGTCCAACTCCGATGTCTCTATCATCAATGCCGACTATAAAATGCATTGAAAAGCTTGTTGCAGGTAAAACTGGTTTGGTGATTAACAATGCTTTCTAATGATCGAATGCCTCCTGGCATTTTTTCTGTCTATTGAAACTTAGTGTTTTTCTTCAGCAAGTCGGTTTAACGATGCCACTACACTTCTGATGTTTGGAACAAACATCTGACAGAATAGGCTAATCCTCAGGATTGAAGCTTTCTTCGAGGTTTGTCATGGAAATTCCGCCATGGCCTTCGTGTTTACGTTCCGTGGGGTCAACCTTCCATGACTGGTGTTATGCCTCAAGAACGTCACCTCTGCTTTAACGAATTCATATTTGTTTAAGTTTACCATGAGTTTTGCTTCTGGTCGTCATTCAAAGTGCTCTCCAACTGTAACATGAGACTCTGCCAGAACTTACTAAAGGTCACAACATCGTCCACAAAGACTGCACCGTTTGCTAACCCAGCCACAATTCCTTTAATGAGTCTGTGGAATGTGGCTGGTGCATGCTTCATTCCAAAGGCCATCAAGTTAAACTTATGTAGTTCTTTTGGTGTTACAAGTGCAAACATTTATTTTGCCGTCCCTGACAAAGGTATCTGCCAATAACTATGCAATACGTTCACCTTGTTGATGAAACTGGCTTGTTAACGTTCTAGATATAGTCATCCAATCTAGAAATGGGATGTGGGTCTGGTTTTGTAAGCGCGTTGACCTTCCAATAACTCTCGCAGAATTGTTCTGTCCCCTCTCTTAGTTTCGGAACTAAGACAATCAACGAACACCACTCACTCCGGCTTGGTTTGATGGTATCCTCTTCAGGCATGGCCTTTAACTCCTTTAGTATCTGTCTGGCTTTGAAAGGATTAAGCTGTTAGGGTTTAGTTTCATTGCAGCAGTATTATCGACATCTACTTTATATACAATATCATTTGTCCTCCCCCAACAATACGTACATTATGTCCGAAACTGCTTCAACAAATCTTTCAATTACGTTCCATGGTCTTGGGACAGGCAGTTTACTGACATATCCCACTCCTCAAGATCTTCTTCACTTTTGAATCTATTTTGAGGCACATCAAAAACTACATGATCTGGATTTGATTCCTCACTTTACGGGGCAATATCGAACACGTCTTTTTCCAGTTCTTTCTCATATAAAGAGGTTGCAACATGTTCAAATGACGGACTGATACTTTTTTTTTCCTATCTGACATCTTTACTAGTTAGTATACCTCGCTCAACTTTTTCTCAGTTTCATAGGGACCACTAAACTTCGCTTTGAAGGGATCTCCTGTCACGGGAAAGAGCACTACCACGTCATCCCCTCGGGAAAATTTCAGGGTCTCAAAGCTTTGATCTGCCACCTGCTTCATTCAATACTGAACCCTTTAGCAGTGTTATTTGTTTACTCACCTGTTCGATTTAGTCTCCCTCTCAACGATACATAATCTAACAATGGGATCTCCCAGTTTGGTCTTGCCATTTTTTTTTCTTGAATTAACCTCAAGCGCCTCTCACTTTATGACCGAATATTAACTGGAAGGGAGTGCACTGAGTCGTTTTGTTTGCTTTATTTATAACTGTAAACAATGCGATTGGGATACATTTAGCCCAATAATTTCCGTTAATCCTAACAGTCTGCTCACAACAAGGTCTGATGCTCCTTGCGAGTCAAGGTCTATGCACTGGATTTAAAGTGTTATATACCTAAGCTACCATAACATCCTTAGACAACTTAGAATAGAATTTGAACTTTGGTCCAAACAAATCTCTCTGGGCAGCCCATAAACTATGAAGAAAGCTACTAACTCCTCTTTTACCCTTTTTGCCTTGATAATCCACAGTGTAATTGCCTCAAGAACACTGGCAGGCATATCCATTACAGTTAACAATTATCACTTCCCATTATTAGTCTCGGGAGGGGACCTACACTTTCAATTGGAACCCATGTGACAGATTCTTCGAAGGCGGGAATTGGATCGAATTCCATTTCAGGCCAACAACATTGGTTTGTTCTTAAGCCTGAGTCCTTCGCATCCCAGGTGACGTCCTATCTATAGTTAATGTGGGACCCATATACCTCCTGTCTGTATGCTACGAGCAAAACAATCTGGTGCACTTCGGCCCATGGCTCCTCTGCACTAACCTTCTGTAGTCTCCATTTCCATCGTAAGATCCCATGTTTCAGATAATTACCCTCCGCAATATTCTCTGCCTCTTTATCAAAGTATGCATCCCCATATCTATATTTCATCATCTTGTGATGCAATTGCAAGCCTCTTAGCCTTTCAGGACAAAGCACTTCCGCCTGACCCTCTGCCTGTTCAGGTTTCTCCTGCATATTTACGTCAAACAGGGTGTCCGTGAACTGAACCTCAATTACTTGATCTTTGTCTTTATTTTTGTTTCGTGCTCTGACTTATGATGGTGGGATCTGGTTACGACACAGTCTCGGACAATAACAAGATGTTTCTGTTTTGCCTCTTCAGTTCCTTGGTCTTCCTTGGGTTTCTGCACAACAAGAGGTGTCACTCGACATTGGATCCTGCGAATCATGCCAAAGA
Organism: Chiloscyllium plagiosum; assembly: GCF_037043375.1. Classification (NCBI taxonomy): domain Eukaryota; kingdom Metazoa; phylum Chordata; class Chondrichthyes; order Orectolobiformes; family Hemiscylliidae; genus Chiloscyllium; species Chiloscyllium plagiosum. The sequence continues at coordinate 2,529,644 of NW_028270179.1, read as the reverse complement.
ACAAATTGAATTCCTGGAACTGACACTCTGTCAGTCATTCCCACTGTTACTTCTCCAGTCTTGAGTTAGTACAATAACCTAATCTAACATAGGAGAAAGCTAAATTTCTGTTCATCTATCCCACAAATTATCGCACTCTCGGGTAACAGATCAAAAAGAGTGCATATTCGCTGATCTAATCGTTACAGCGTCTGGTTTGATCCTGTATCCCTCAAAATTGTAATTTTTTTGTCCTCCTGTCCATGTTCTTTCTGAGCAAACTTTACCAAAAAGCGCATTCTTTGTCGAGATCAGGTACGACTTCCATTTCAAGCCTCTGACCAGGCTGTGCGCTCTTCTGCAACTCCTCCATTGGGGTTTCCTTTACTAACTTCACTAAAAGTACTGACTTCGCTTCATTTACAATAGATTTTCCCACAGTGACTTTCCTAATCGACCAGCAATGTGACCGTCCGAGTTCGACCTTCTGGCACTGAAAACATATTTTCCCAGTGCCCTTCTGAAACCACCAGTACTGTAATTGTCTGTGTCCCACTCCATTACAGTAAAAACACATGAAGCCTTTCACCTCCGTTTCAACCCCTTGGGATTCTTTAACATGTGGTAAATTCTTATCAGTTCTCTCTTCTCATTCTTTCATGGGGACAGATCCCCCTCAAAGGAAGAACTTCATAACATGTATTCATCTCGTAATACTGCTGCCCTTCTCACTTCCTGAAGTTTCTGCTCCTCCACGTGAATTCTTACTACCTCGAGAAGGGAGTTTTCAAACTCCTGCAGCAGAATGATCTCTTGGAGAGTCTCAATGGTCTTATCTCTTTGTTAAAGCACGCAGCCATCTATAAAAAAAGTGACTGTTTCATTCTTTCAAACTCACCAGAAGTATGACCTGGTTTCCTTCTTTACGTTTTGAACTGCTGCCTGTATACTTCTGGTGCCAATTTATAAGCACTTACAATCTCCTGTTTCAGCTCTTCATAATTACTTGACCCCTCATCTAACAGCGCAGCAAATATCTCAAAAGCTCTGCTTACCAGCTTGGTCTGAAATTGCATTACCCATACATCTTCGGACTACTCAATTTACCGAGCCAATCTGTTTTAAATCTAATAATGACGGCTTCACCATCTTTCTCATCGAAATATAGCATAATTTTGATTAATGCTGATTATTTCGTTCTCTGCCATTTCTCTTGAAAAATTCTGTGTTTAATCTTACCCTTTTTTTGCCAAGGGGATCTTGATGGGGATAATACACATTTGTTTCGAGCAGCTTCATTCATTGTGGTAGAATCAATTGGGTTTTCAGATAGTTTATGTTAGTCCATCTGTGAGCCCCAGAGACAAAGTGGGCGGCACGGTGGCACAGTGGTTAGCACTGCTGCCTCACAGCGCCAGAGACCCGGGTTCAATTCCCGCCTCAGGCGACTGACTGTGTGGAGTTTGCACGTTCTCCCCGTGTGTGTGTGGGTTTCCTCCGGGTGCTCCGGTTTCCTCCCACAGTCCAAAGATGTGCAGGGTCAGGTGAATTGGCCATACTAAATTACCCGTACTGTTAGGTAAGGGGTAAATGTAGGGGTATGGGGTGGGTTTCGCTTCGGCGGGTCGGTGTGGACTTGTTGGGCCGAAGAGTCTGTTTCCACACTGTAATCTAATCTAAAAAAAAATTCAATAACAAGGTCAAACGTGCAGAATGCCTATTACAACTACAGTAGATATACGCTAGAAATGTCTCCACTTTACAGTTCTTGTTTTCTTCCACCTACTGTTCCAGCCAAAATAAACCTCACTAATTCTATTGCTTTGATGACTGTGATTATGTAACTGAGTGATTTCCCCGAAGAATTGAAGTATGTACAAATACAGATTCCCTTCGACTCCCTCTGCTCTGTGTACTCAAAGTATTTCAGCTTCTGCAGACACCATACACTGTCACATGAAATGGGGAAGCCTGCAATTCTGCTGGTGAAAGAGTTTTATTACCCATTACTTGCATCTGTAGCTGTTCCTGGTGAGTGGATTCTGCTTTTTTTAAAACTAGTTTTGCGAATCAACTTCTTTCATGACACCGTTTCTTAATACCTAACTTGTGGAACAGGTTTGTCTACCTTGCGTTATATTCACTGTTTTTGCTTCATCTCTCTCGTGCGATAATAATGCTCCTTAATGATTCCGTGTATATTTGGACTGCCTTGTTATCCCTTTCAAGCTAATTTCAGCGAGAGATCACAAAATATATATTGGATGTTGTTAAGCACATGAAATTGACTGACATTGTCATATTTCATTTCAAACAGGCACTGACATATTATTCACTGCTTTTCTTTCTGTCTCATAGCGAACTTGACCACAATTTGGATTCTTTTACAAAGGAAATGTGGTCTTTCCAAATGTATCACTGTTTACATGGTGGCCATGGCAACAACGGATCTACTGGTCCTGATTAACAATGTAATATTCTATCACATCTGCAGTTACTACTTCCCTTTTTCATTTCTGTCCCATACTCTTGTTTGCAGAGTCATTATATACATGACCGCTGTCACTCCCGATTTATCTGTTTGGTGCCTTGTTTTTTCACACTTGATCGATTTGTCGTGATTTGTTGCCAGAAACTTCAAACAAAATATTGCACTGAAAGAACGGCAATCATTCTGGTAATTATGATCACGATTCTGATCGTATTGAAGGAACTTCCGGTTTTGTTTGCTTATGAACCTGAGAAAATTATCAGCAACGTGCAGTGGGGCTGCCGGTCAAGTGCAGCATTTTTTTCGTCTTCTGCAGGTATAGGTTATATCTGGTTTTACAGCGCCTGTGTCATTTGGATTCCCTTTACTTTGATTGCCTTATGCAATACATTAACTGTCCAACGCATTGTACTGGCGAATAGAACCCGCACTGAACTCCGCAGCTCCAAGAGTGGAAATCCGTGTGACTCAGAAATGGAGAACCGCAGAAAATCCATAATTTTATTACTCTCAGTATCAGTAAGTTTTCTCTTGCTTTGGTTGACAAATGCCGTGAGTTTAGGTGTTACCAAAATAACAAATACAGTTTATTACAAAGGCAAGTTTACAAATCCTGAATTTATCGCCATTGAAGTGGGAAACATCTTGAAGTTTTTTACTTGCTTACTGAACCCTTGTATTTATGCAGCGACCCAGAACAAATTCAGAGCAGAGTTTAAAAATATGGTAAAATCTCTGTGCGTATTAATCCAAATAAATTTGGACAGAAGTCTAGAAAATAAATTTCGTCGAGAAATGATTTTGTCCTCAATGTTTTAGTTTCAGGTCTTTCTCCATCATAAATTTGCCCTGTTTCTGATAAAATGTAACATGATTAATTTCTACATTCACATATCTTGAACATTCCAGAGCACCTTCAGTATGTATGTTGTTTTATTTTTATCTAATAATTTGTTGAGTGGACACAACCTATTCCAGTCGGTACAGCACATCATGCAGTCAAAAAATTAAGATAACATGATGTTTGAGAATTTAAGCATCCATATGAAAAACAGTTGGTTCCATTTCAGCCACTGAATTCGAAGAGGTCTATTTGAAAACATCAATCAAATTCATTTAATCTGGAATGCCTTACGGTATGATCACATGCCTTGACAATTCTCGCAGAAACTGTATCAGAATATTCTTTTGCATGGACATGTTATGGGAAAGATGTCGTCAATGAGAAATTTGACAGGATTCTTCAGACAACGGATGTCATGTGGAGGAAACTGCATACTCTCACCAATCCTAATTTCTACAACAGTATATTTTGTTGCATTATTAATTTTGAATTAATGGAGAAAATCAGCATATCTGGCAAATTTGCTAAGAGAGGCATCGGCGTAAAGAGGCCTATCTGGATAGCGGGGATGGGAGTTGCTGAGTGCAGTGGAATGGGGAATGCAGTCAGTGCAATGGGGCTATCCGTATGATGGAATGGAGAGGGTGTATGAAAAACAGGAGGACTTCTGGGATTATCGGAACGTTCCATTGTTCTCAAACACTCTCCTCCAACTCCTCAAATTGTCCCAAACAACCCAAACCGTCTTGTCCTCACCATGCATCTCTGCCTTCCACTAGGACCATTTTCTTTGCAAATCCATGGTCTATGCCACGCTCATTCCATCTCCCCTCCACTGGCACTTTTCCATGTCTCTACAAAAGATGCAACAGCTGTCATTAAAGCATCTCCCTCAACTCCATCAGGGTGCGAGGCAGGTGACACACATGTTCACCTATACTTCCTCCATCCTAGTCTACTGCATCCGATCGTTCCTGCTTGTTTATGTTTTTAGGAGCTCGTCTGTTTGACACCGATAATCATGGTAATCAAGGAAGCGGCTCCATGTTGATCATCTTGTACCCTGTCATTTCTGTTGTAAAAGACTGTGTTTGATTTTGCCGTTCATTGCCAGTGGAGTTTTTACTGGGATTATGCACGTTTTTTTTTTATCACTATCATTAATTTGTGATACGGTTAAACGGTTTGTCAGATAGGTTATGTTATTTCATATCGTGTTCACTTTTGTTCATGGTTTTTCTGGTAGTCCGTGAATAAATTATGTTTCATTTAAAACTGTTCCAAGATAGAGACGTTCTGTGAACAGATCACTTGGCAAATAAAGGAAAATGCAAGCACAGATTCTGATATGCACTGCTCCAATTCAGAATGGGAAGAAGAATCTAATCAAAATGTAGTCAAAGAAGCAGCTAAGAGATGTTCACTGAAGTTTCCAAATGTTTGAAACTCCAACAGCGTCCGATTAAATCTAAACTGACAAAGCAGGAAGAAACTAGAATGTTTCCTCTGTGACACATCTCAGGTTGTTCTATTTTTGCCAAGATGAAAAAATAACGTCAAAGCTTCGGAAGCTGAGACCTCGAGTGGTCTTCAGTAGCCAGGTCAGAAAATCTCATTCAACTCCTCTTTGAAAAGACATCAGGACAAAGGGAATTCTTATAGCGACTGCATCGGCACAATGAGGACTACAAGTGGCTGACGATGGCTATTTTGTTGTATTAGGACATGAGATGAAGATGCCGTGTGTGTGGGGTTGGTTAAAATCATCGAGGTAGGTGCTCGATCTCAATGATTGTTGAGCTCTATATCAAGCGTCAGTATTCCCATTCGGTAAAAGATGTACTGATTTTCCATACTGCACTGATTTTCACTGCAACAAGCCTGAGACAGGAACGATCGCCCAAAATTCGATGGTATGTTGAAATAAAGGGCAACATGGTCATGTCTGTAGACAGAAGCTAATTGTACAAAACACAATAACACGGTCTGCATTTCGGTTCCCCAGTGTACAGCGCACGACATTGCAATCAGTGAATACAGAAGGCTCGTTTGCCTGAAGGCAAGATACAACCTTGTCTGAAACAAGGGAAAGTCAGGAGTGACAGAGTAAACCGACTGGAGTTAAACATTCTGCAATTGCACAGATATGTGAATGAGACTGCAGAGTCTACTTGGGAGAGAAGAAGGAGTTGCTATGGACAAGGACAGACCACCTCAGAAATATGTTAAGTAGGCATCCTCGACCCTAATTTTTCACATTTTATCGGCAGATGAGAAATGGATATTTCAGGTTTGGTGCAGCTGGTCAAACCACTCGGCTTTAAGCAAAACAGAATCTATTTAAACACAACTGTAGAAACACAACCAAAAGAACAAGGAATTTAGAAAACTTCGGTATTGGAAATCTTAACTGGCCTGGTACAGCAACTGAGCCAAGGAACTTTTCCAATTCAAGAATTATCCCAGAAACAGAACGATTGGCAAAAATGTAAATTCGAAAACAAATTCTTATTGGCAGGAAGGAACAACGTTCAAAAATATTTCAGGGAAAACATCAGTCAGGAAACATTTTCGAGAGTCGACAACCTTCCTGGAAGCCACCATTTTGTGACCTATCCAACTAAACCATACTATAAACAACCTGAACTGAGAAAATCAGCCTCTCATCTGGCATTTCAAAGCTGGGCTCTTCTTGGACCCGTCGGTACCTCTGTGTATACGACCTCTCATTAAAAAAAATAGGACAACATTATCTTGTTAAAATGACAGTATCGTCACAGATTACACCAGGGAACCTGAGCTTGAATGCTCCTTAAGGAAGTCTAACACTGGACCAGAGAGGAACATATAACTAGTTGTGGCAAACTGATCGAGTGATACAAACGGCGGATAATGGTCCTTTGAATGCTGATGCTGGTGGTAGCGGATAAGGTGACCACTATTGGAGTTGTAAGGGGGAAAGAGAATGGCTGGGACAGAAGGCTGGGAGACAGCTCAAGGCTCTGGCAGCTACCTTTACAGCTATAAGCAGGAAATTAAAGTCTGCTAATCTGTTGCATGGAACAATTCTGCCAAACATATTACGACGAATTATTCAAAAGAAAGAATTTACTCGATATAGGTGTCACTGCCTGCACTAGCATTTGTTTGTAAAATTGACAGAGACCAGTAAAGTGTTAAACACAGTGCCGTGGGTCTGCATCACATGTAAAACAGACAAAGTAAGGAAGTCTGTTTCTCCAAAGGTCATTAGAGAACTCACAGCTTTTTTTCAACAATGATACTTAATTAAAGATTCGAACCTCATCCCCTATCCTGCCCCTGCCTTTCTCTCATTCAGTTCAAATTCCCTAATCAGAATTGTGCTGAAGAAGGGTCACTGCATTTAAAACGTTAATATATCTCCTCACATGTTTTCAAGTCTGTTGAATTTCTGTAGCAATTTCTATTTTACTGTGTTACAGTGAAATCATTCATCTTTGAGGTAGCCTCACACTCGTGCAAATTGAGCTCCAAGTCTTTTTTTCAGTCATACTGTTCAGAAATATGTCAATTGCATTGACAAAATTAGTGGGGATACAGTAAGTGAAGTAACCTCCCACGGGCAGCAATATTCCAAGGAATGTCATGTTGTTCAGGTTGTTACAGTTTTCATATATTCTAAGTTAACTTCATTTACATTGAGATCATTTACGGAAATGATTTGGAAGGACACCAAGAATATTCTGAGAATTGCAAACAGATGTTAACTGCGATAATAGTCCATTTTCACAATGTGTCGGGAGAGACACCGCCCGTGTTTGATCTGTCTAGTTTCAATTTTCAATCTCCCTTGTCAGCACCCTCCTGGCTCACATAGTAACGTAGAAGTTCTTTCCTTTGATGTTCTGTTTTGTAATTGGCCGCGTTTATTGACATTGAGGTCCATGTGCAGTATGCTAAACTGAGAAGCTGGCTCACGAAAAAGTCAGTTGGATTTGCTTAAAAATACTTAACTCGTGACTGGGTAAATGACTGGAAAGACTGAAAGAATGGCATATGGGAGAGTGTTAGATATCAGTTCATTAAAGTTCACAACCCCTCTGGTTTTGTGATATTACACAATTTCTCTCAGGTTTGGTTCAAAATTCTGATTCTCCACCGCATTCGAATGCCAACGCTGCATTTCTCATGATTACGCTTCGCATTAAAATAAAACACATCAGACACATTTTAATGAGCAGCCTCTCCTTCAGGAGCCTCTGGTATCTCCGCAAGGGGGAGAGTTAGAGAGAAACTGAAATGTAATTCCAAGAAAGAAAACATCACCATAACCTTTCTGTTTCTGATCTCTTCCACAATTAACCTGTCATTGTCAATATTATTTATGATACTGGATGCATATTTTGGGTTGTCAGTCAATGCATCTAATTTACATTGTGCAGGATTTGCGCTTCATGCTGCAGATTCTCAGATGCTGAACGGAAACTGCAATGTATGCTATGACTTAATGTGCGTTCAGACAGCAGCTGAAGATGGTACTAAAATATCCCTCAATGTATCATTCAATCAGAAGTCACTGCCTACTCAGTAAATCCAGAATTTTACAATATCAAATCAAGTTTGCAGCAATGAAACAGCCCGCCGCTGTGGTCAAATTCTATGCGTAATTCCAGCTTGTCCTATCTTCTCACACAGGTTATGGGGCACGTTTCAACGTCTCTGCCAACTTTGGGAGAGCAGTTCACTTCCCCTGTCAACAACTTCAACTTGTGAGTTAAAAGGGTGTTCATTTAAAATTGCCAAGCGGCAGAGCTAACTTGCGGTTTCGCATTTTCGTTTAAGGGGCTGAGCGAATTAAAGACAGACTCAGATCCAATGCGTAGTCCTCAGGGAAGGTGAGGAGATCGGGAATGAGTTCAAGAGTTGGGTTCAAATAACCCTGTTCTTAATTGCATTTCTGAAGTTACGACTCACTCTGCGTCTTGCCCTCCCCCTCATTGCTCCAACCACGCTTAAAAATTCTCTGTTTCCCAAACTCTGTCACCTCCTCCTGCAAAGTCCTCCCGTTTGCTCACTGTCTTCCATTCTTACTTCCCCCTCCTTCCTGCTTCTCACTCTCTGCCACGTGAATATCTCACTACCTGAGTTCTGAGCTAAATATTTCTTTACTACCCCTATATCTTTCCTCTAGCCATTTGTCGCTCTTCGACCTTTTCCTCCCTCTTTCTCCATAGTTCTCTCACTCTGTCTCCCTCTATCTCTCCACCGCTCTGTTTCCCTTTCTCTCCTCCTCTGTTGCACTTCTGTCTGTCTCGCCATTATTACGAAAGAACAAAGAAGAGCATTCAATCATGAGCCGCCACATTTTGTCCTTCCATTTTAAAGCTGTGTTCACTTACAGGACCCATACCACTCAATTCCCTTCCGACTCATGTATTCGTCCATTGATTCCTGAATACAATCATTGTGTCTGCTTCAACTATCTCGTCTAAGTGTACTTCGAGGGACTCACCAACACGAGTTTGAAAAACTTTATTCGCTCATCTCATTTAAACTTCACCACCACCCACCCACACACCTTGAACTCATGACCCACTCCGCCCATAGTTAAAGCTTCATAAGTTGCATATCCATCCCATTAACAATCCTATAACTTCTCACAGATCGCTCATCATACTCCAGCATTCTCGTGAAAATCGTCCAGAACTTCATCAATCTGAGTATCGTCTGCAAACTTATCAACTGGACCAGCCACGTTTTCCTCTGAATGATTAATGCATATCACAAATAGCAGAGATCCCAGCACTGATTCCTGCATAACACTGCTAGAGACAACCCTCCATTGTGAGAAGCCTCCATTAACCCTTAACATCTGCCTCATATGACTTAGCCAAATCTGAATCCATCTTGCCAGATCTCCCCTAACACTTTGTAAATTTATCTTTTATACCAGCCTGCCATGGTGAAATTGTCGAATGCTTTAATAAATTCCATGTAGATAACATCAATCACTTTGCCCTCATCAATCATCTTCATTCGCCGGCAAAAAACAAAACTCGATCAAGTCAGTGAGGAATGACCACGCCTGCAGTAAACCATGCTATTTATGGCTAATAAAACATTTTATTATAAAGTGCATAGATCTTGTTCCTGGGAATCTTTTGCAATAATTTCCCGAACACTGATGCGACACGCACAGGTCTGCAAATTCCAGGATTATCCCAGTGTCCCTTCTTAAATAATGGGACAACATTGGCTATTTTACAGTCCTCTGGAACCTAGTCTTCGGCCAAAGAGGATACAAAGATGTCTATCAGTACTCCAGCAATTTGGTATTTTGCCTCCCAAAATATTCTTGGAAAGATCCCATCAAGTGCGGGGGATTAATCTATCCATAACGTTTTTGAATATGCTCAAAATCTCTTCCTTTTTATAGCAACTTTGCGAATAAATTTGTCACTCTGTTACCTGAGATCATTCTCCACCAGTTTCTTCTTTTTAGTGAATACTGACACAAGGTATACATTTCGGGACTCACTTACCTTTTAGAATCATATAATCTCTACATCGCGGAAAAAGGTCCTTCAGCCCATCAGGACCACATCGACACGCCAGAGTACATCGCACACAACGCGTTCTTCCTATACATCCCTGAACACTGTCGGCAAATTAGTATGGTCAATTCACCTAAAGTTCACATCTTCAGATTGTGGGAGGAATCTGGAGCAGACCCGTGGAAAATGTGCAAACTTCACACAGATGATACCAGAGATATTAATCAAACCCACGTCCTTGGCACTGTGAGCCTGCAATGTGAACTACTCAGCCATGGTGCCTCCCTGAGCTCGACACCTGGATTCGCTCCTTTGTCCTTGACAGGGTTAACGTTTTTCCTGGTTACCCTCTTTCATTTTGTTAATGTATGATAAATACATTTATGAAAACCCTCAGCAATCTCTTTCGTTCTGCTTGCTAATCATTTCTCATCACCTCTGATTCTCTCAGGAAAGTGCCGCTCCTGAATTTTTAGCAATTGCCAGTTGAAATACTCACAAGTGTCACGTGTTGACTTCCCCTCAGCACGCGGCTTCAAAAATATTTTTTTTTCACTTGCTGTCGTATAGTTTTTAGTCTACCTTTCCCCAATTTCATACCGTCACCTGAGAACTGCTGTGACCCCCATCTGTGTGCATCTTAAGACTCACGTTATCTCAAAAGAATAACACTGAATGGCCTGGACAAAGTGGTTGCTGGAAAGATGTTACCAGTGGTAGGAGAGACGAGGGCCCATGTTAACAGAATCAGAGAAAATGGAAGATGTTTTTGGAGGCGATATGGATATATTTCCTCAGCCAGAGAGGGATGAATATGTGGAACTCACTGCCAAAGTACGCTGTACAGACGAGGTACTGAGCACATTTTAGCAAAGATAGATAGGTTATTGTTTATCAAGGGAATTCAGGGTTCCAAGGAGAAAGCGGGAGAGTGGGGATTAGAAACATATCAGTCTTGTTTGAATGTCAGAGCTGACTCGATGAGCTAAATCGCTTAATTTCTGTGCCAATGTGTTATGGTATGATGAGATTTTGGTCACTACGCCCGAAACGCGCTTCAGCACTGAAACTTTACTCACCTGGCCCAAGGCTCATTTCCAAAGACCAGGTGAAGTTTGACGTCTTCCCTGATTGAGATATTTACAAACTGTGCGAAGAAACCCTCCTGAACTGTCCTGACAAATCCCACCTAATGCAAGCCCCGAGCATGAAGTGATTCCCAGCCAATTTGGGAAGTGAAAATCACCCATCACCACCTCCCTTTTTAAAATCATATTCCCAAACATGATCCATATATTGGATTAGATTAGATTCTCTACAGTGTGGAAACAGGCTCTTCGGCTCAACCAGTCCACACCGACACCCCGAAGAGTTACCCATTTCCCTCTGATTAATGCACCTCAAACTATGGGCAATTTAGCATGGTAAATTCACCTGAACCGCATATCCTTGGACTGTGGGAGGAACCGGAGTACCCGAATGAAACCCACGCAGACACGGGGAGAATGTGCAAACTCCGCACAGATCGTTGCCCGAGGCTGGAATCAAACCTGGGACATTATTTCTGTGAGGCAGCAGTGCTAAACACTGAGCCACCATGCCGCCCCTGTATCTCACGCTGGATTTTAGGAGGCCTGTCGTTCATCAAAAACATTATGATTTCACACTTGCCATGCCTGAGTTCTACACAGATTGCCTCGCTGCACGAATACTGTGATGTATCGTCCGTCACTTATTATTAATGGATACTCCTTTAGCAGGGATGTAACTCACTCACAGATTCTGTAACTTTTTCTACCACACCACAAATATCTCAATTCTGGGACATCCAGCTATTGGTACTGTCTCTCTTTCAACGAAGAAATCGCAATAATTGTGTAATGACCATAACGTCATTGTATAAGTGCTCACCAAATCTGTCGGTTCACTTACCTTGCCGATTACATTTCTCACATTGATACACGTGCATTTCTGAACACCTCCCCTGCTCCTTTGAGCAGTGAATCAAAGCCTGGTTTACCCTTACTCGGGTCTGCCTTGATTTCTAACTCTTCCTCAACTTCTGCATGTACTGCCCTACTCCGCTGGTTACCACTGCTCTCCCAAATGAGACTAAACGCTCCCCAAACAGTCTAATAAGTAGTACCAGTCCATTCCCCGAATCAGGACATCAGTCCCAGTCCCAACGAGGTATAAACAGTCTAATGTATACATGTCCCACTTACCCCAGAACTGGCCCAAATCTCCAACAGCATCTTTTTAGCCACGTGTTGTTCAAAGATGTCCTGTTGTTCCTGCTCTGACTATCACGTGACAATAGCTGCAATCCTGAGATAACTACATTTGAGCTCCTACATTTTAATTTCCGTCCTCGTTTTCGATATTTTACTTTTTGGACCTCCTCATTTTTTCTAACCTACGTTGTTCGCACCAACATGTACCACAACCACTGGCCAATCTGGATTGTCCTGCAACCGCTCAGGGATATATGGCATCCGCATTTAAGGGACACAACCTACCCTAAAATCACCTACTTATTCCCTTAACAATTGAATGCCCAAAGATTACATCTTTTCTGTGCGCATTTTTCACTCCCTCTGCAGCAAAGCCAACCATATTTGCAGCAAATTAGATGCTGCTGATCTCCAAAACGCTATGTTTGTTTTACAGGAGAACATCCACAGAGGATTCCAGCACTTCACGCTTAGCCGTCCTGACCTGTCTTATTGAATCTGAGTCTGTGGTGTGACCACATCTCTATCCATGCTGTTCACGATAATCTCCGATTCTCAAACATTTTCTCAGTGTTCGCATATCGAACAATGTAGACGGTACTTTGGATTCCAGCTGCCACATGCTCTCATTGTATATAATTAATCCAAACAACATCAAATAATGTTAACATTAAATTGAAAAAGCTGCTGCTGTATAATCCGATAACAATTTCGCAGAACTTACCTGATACTCACCAGCAACAGCTTTCAAAAGTTATTTCGGATTGCACTCCAGTTCCCGCTGGAACGCTCACTGCCAAATTTTCTGTGATGCTTAGATTAGAGTGGTGCTGGAAAAGCACAGAAGGTCAGGCAGCATCCAAGGAGCAGAATATCGACATTTCGGGCAAAAGCCCTTCACCAGGAATGGAAGCAGGTAGATTTCAGGGTGGGGAGATTCGTGGGCGGGGGTGGGTGGCTGGGGAGAAGTTAGCAAAGAGTACAATTGGTCATTTCGGGTGTGGATGGAGGTGATCAGTCAGAAGGTATGTTGGAGCGGATAGGTGGGCAGGGAGATTGGCAGGTATGACATGTCATGAGGACTGTGCTGAGCTGGAAGGTTGAAATGACGGTAAGGTGGTGGAGGGGTAATTTGAAAACTGGTGAAGTCCACATTGATGCCCTGGGTTTCAGTGATGTCACGATGTTCTGTCTCTTCTTTCTGGAAGTTACATTTCTTTTCTTTTGTAGAGGATGGAAGAATGGAACACTGGAGGTTAGCAAAGACTAGGCCCTTATTTAAGATGGGCTGCAATTGAAAACCATGGAACTAGAGACCAGTAAAACTAACATCTATGCTGAGTGAGTTATCCGAAAAGATTCTGAGAGATAAGATAGACAGGGTTTGGGTTGCAAAAGTCACCATGGCTTTATGTGTGGTAGATCATGCCTCAGGATTGGCACATCCAACACCTGACAACGGTAGAATGGGAAAAGACATTTAGATTAGAAGATAGAATGGCGAATAGCAAATCAGAAGATGGAAGACAGGCAGGAAATCTCGATGAACGGTAGTGTAGAACAATCGGTGAAATGTCGTCGGACATGGACTTGGTAGCAGAGTACTCAGAAACCGGGGGCGGGGTTTATCGTTTTGATGGACAACGTACAGTTCAATCCGACGGAGGGGGATGTGCAGGACACGATGAGGCACCGATCCTCAGACCGATAAGAATGTGGGGTGGGTCGAGAATGTTCATCCTAACAGGTGAGGACCAACGAGGTACTGTGGTTGGAAGGAACATGACAATAAAATTGGAAAGCACACCAATCGACAAATGAGGGCGGAGATTAACGTGTTGCAAGGTCATAGAAAGAGCCAAGCGAATGGAGGGATTAGGCCTCAGAACAAGATGGACACATGCACTGATCATTGGAGAACAGTGTAATGGTGGGAAGGGACGATGGACATGAGAGGCGACCAATCCGAGAAAGAGGGATAGGTAATACCTCCTACTTTCAGTTCCACCACCCACCTCGCTATGTTCTCTAGCTCCCAACGCCCAACCTAAGACCATGTACAAACCTTACCCTCCTCCACGCGTCCTTGAACTGACCTTATTTGTCCATTTTTCTTTCAACTGAGGTATCACAAGGACTCCCTACCTGGTTCCTCTATCACTATACCACCTAACGTTCCCCTCGCTGCAACCCTTCACCCTCTTTATATCAGAACTCACTGACCCCTTTCCCATTCTTTTGAAGGCTGTGGAATGGGAAATGGCCTTGCACATTTACCATATCATGAGTTTGATAAACCTCTATAAGGTCACGCCTCAGTCTCCGTTTGTTCATGGAAGATTGCCCCAGTGTATTCAGCTTCTCCCTAAATCTCACATCTGGAGGGCTGATGTAAGATGCAAGGAGATATTGAACGGATGCAGAACTGGGCTGATAAGTGGAACGTGGTATTCAAAATGAAAAACTGTGCAGTCATTCATTTTGTAAGGCCGCATTCGAATACAGAATACAGGGTTAACGGCAGGATTCTTGGCTATGGGAAAGAACAGAGGAATATTGGGTTTCATGTCCATAGATCCCTGGAAGTTGCCACCCAAATTGATAAGGTTGTTAAGAAGGCCTGTATTGTGTTGACAGTCATTACCGGCGGATTGAGTTTGAGAGCCAGAAGGTTGTTCTGCAGCTCTATCGAGTCCTGGTTAGATCATACTTGGAGTATTGCGTTCATTTCCCATCACCTCGTTACAGGAAACATATGGATGCTTTAGAGAAGATGCAGTGGAGATTTATCAGGATGCTGCTGGAGTGGAAGGCATATCATAAACAAATGCTTGAGGGGGCTCGGCATTTTCTCATTGGAGGGAGGAGGATGAGAGGTCACTCGATATACGTGTACAAGAGGTTGAGAGGCCGGAAGAGATGTGGATAGCCAGCCACTTTTCTTTTTCTCATGGCGGTAATGTCTGTCATGAAGGGACCGAATTTCGAGATATTTGGACGAATTACCTTAATGTTAGGTCCCTTCATGATAGACATTTCCTTTTCAAAGCAAATATTGTCATGCAGCATACAGGGAGCAGGAGGGAAGGCGTTTCAGGCATTTCAATAAGGATGCTGTGAGTGGGAGAAGGAGGCTGAGCATTGAATTGAAGTGTGGGGTTGACTTTGGGGGAAAGTAGATATGAAGGCGATAGGTAGAGATTCGCACGGATCTTTGTGGATTGAGGAGGAGAATTTATTCCCAGTACGGTGTGTGATGGAGACTTCGCAGTAAGGGTTTCAGGAACTAAATAAAGTGAGGACAGCTGATGCTGGAGAGTCAGAGTCAAATCAATGTGTCGCTGATAAAGCACAACATGTCTTGCTGTATCTGAGGAGCAGGAGAGTCGATGTTTTGAGTATAAGCCCTTCATCAGGAGTGTCGAGGGAGAATAGGGCTGAGATGTAAATGTGGTGAAGGTGCGGGTGAGTGTGGGGCTTGATGGAAGGCAGATCGGATGGCGGTTCCTGGATGTAGTTAGGGGATGATTGTCAGCAGGGTAGAGAAAAAAGTTGGGATGTAAGATGGGCAGGTAGGTCAGATCAACATGGCAGTGCACATTGGAGGATTCGGTCTTGCATGATGTGAGGGAGGTGAAATTTGGAAACTGGTGAAGTCAATGTTGCTGCGGTGCAGTTGTCGGGACCCAAGGGGAAGATGATGTGTCCTTCCTCCTGTGAGTGGGTGGCGTTGAATTGACAGTGGAGGAAGCTCTGGAATTTCATGCACTGGGGTAATGTGAGGGGATGTTGAAGTTGTTGGTTTGATGTCTAACATTCCAGTCGTGAGTGACGTGATGAGTGCAGACGAGCAATGTTCTCTGAAACACTCACCAAGTTGTAGCTTGGTCTCCCTGATGTAGAGAAGACCACGTCGATATCATTCGATGCAGCAAATCTGTCCTGTTTTTCTCTCAGTGCTTCCACTATTTCACTTTCCTGAATGCAGGGCCTGTGCCCAAAACATCTACTTTCCTGATCCTCGGATTTTTGCCTGACTTGCTATGCTTTTTGCAGCGTAAAACCTTTCGCCAATGATTCAGGGATCTGATCGCACACTTTCTCACGCACATGCACACAACGACTAAGGGACACGAATGTCAAAATACTGTGGATATTTTGAAACATTGAATCTCCATTAAACAATCCCTGATGTCTAACACAGAATGTTGACACAGCTTGGCCAATCTCAGAATTCACCTCTCCCGACTTTCAAACATGGTATTGGAAACAGTGTTGCATTTGAAAGCAGGAGATCGCAAATGGGATGCGGACGAATGTTCATGTGCATGTTAAGTAGCGGAAATCTCGCACGGAATGAAAACAGAACACAGAGAAAATGAGATGCTGGAGATCAGACTCGAGAGTTTGGTGTTGGAAAAGCAGAGCAGGTCTGGCAGCAATGGAGGAGAAGGATATTCGACGAACTTCATCAGGAATGAGACTTGTGGGTGTGGTCTGAGAGATAAATAGGACGAAGTTGGGTTGCTGGGAGGTAGCCGGTAATGCAGTGGGTGGATGAAGGTGAGTGAGAGGATAGTAGATCAGAGAGGGAAGGGATGGACGGGTTCGCAGTGTTGTGCCGTTGGAGGCCTGGGACTGGAATAAGGTGGGGGTAGGTGAGATGAGGAAGCTGTTGCAATTCACATATATCTCATATGGTTGCAGGGTCCCGAGGCAGAATATCTCCTCCAGGCGTCAGGTGGTAAAGGTTTGACGGGGAGGAGGCCCAGGAGCTGCATGTCCTTGATGGAGCGGGAGTGGGAAATGAAGTGTTCAGCTACAGAGCGGTGAGGTTGGTGGGTGTGTCAAAGAAGTTCTCTGAAATTATCCACAAGAAGGCCTCCTGTGACTCCAATGTACAGGAGACCACACCAGGTTCAACGGATGCAGAAGATGACAATGCTAGATTTACAGGTGCATCTCTGAAGGATGTGGAAGGATTTCTTCGGGCCTTGGACGGATGTGAGGAGAGTGGTGTGGGCGCAGATTTTGCTCTTCCTATGGTGGCAGGGCAAGTTGTCAACGTGTGCGCTGGTGGGTTGTGTGGACCTGACGAGGATTCGCAGAGTGAATTGTCATTTCGGAATGCTGATAGGGGTGGAGAGGGAAATATGACTCTGGTTGTGGGGTCCGTTTGGAGGTGGATGAAATAGCATAGATGATGAGTTGTATGCGGACTTTAGTCAGGACTGCGGAGTTCTGTCTTTGTTGCGTTGTGATGGATGGTGTTCAAGGGCAATGGTGCGTGAAGTGGAAGAGATGGGCTGGTGGGAATCGTCAATATTTGTGGGAAGAGAAGTTGTAATTGTGGAAGATTGAATGCTTCTGTGTCTTTCCGAGTTGGAATTGGTCATTCTGGGAACAGATGTAGAGTAGGCAGATTAATTGAAAATAAGGAATGGTGTTTTGTCAGGAGGTAGCATGGGAAGAGGTGGACTCTGGGGAGCTTGGGGGTCTGTGTGCTTGTAGAACATCTCTGTGATTAGACACTTGCTAGAGACGGTGATGACGTGGTCCAGGAAGAGGAGAGAAGCTGTTACAGGCTGGATCTGTTTTCCCTGGAGCGTCGGAGGCTGAGGGGTGACCTTGTAGAGATTTACAAAATTATGAGGGGCATGGATAGGATAAATAGACAAAGTATTTTCCCTGGGATCAGGGAGTCCAGAATTTGAGGGCATAGATTTAGGTTGAGAGTGGAAAGATATAAAAGAGACCTAACGGGCAACTTTTTCATGTGGAGGGTGGGACAGGTATTGAATGAGCTGCTAGAGAATCTGGTGGAGTCTGGTACAATTACAACATTTGAGAGGCACTTGGATGGGTACATGAATATGAAGAGGTTGGAAAGGTATGTGCCGGGTGCTGGCAGGTGAAACTCGATGGGGTTGGGATATCTGGTCGGCATGGACGGTTTGGACCGAAGGGTCTGCATCCATGCTGTACATCTGTATGACTTTATGATGATCCAGGTCGGCGTGGAAGATGTTGGTAAAGTTGATGAACTGTTCAACCTCCTCGGGGGAACACGAGGCGCTGCCGATACAATCATTACTGTAGCGGAATCACAGATGTGGATTGATGCCGGTATAACTGCGGAAGATGGACGTTTCCACGGATCCGACAAACAGACAAGCATAGCTTGGTCCCATGCGGTTGCCAATGCCCACCACTTTTGTTAGGATGAAGTGGGAGGATTGGAAGGAAAATTTGTTGAGGGTAAGGACCAGTTCAGCCAGGCAGATGAGAGTGGCAGTGGAAGTGTACCAGCTGGGATGGCGTGAGAAGAAGAACTGGAGGACTCGGAGAAATTCATTGTGGTGGATCGACCTGTACAGGGACTCGAAGTACATGGTGATGATGAGGCGTTGGGGGCCAGCGAAGCGAGATTCTTCGAGGAGGTGATAGTCATGGCGTTGTCAAAAAAGTAGATGGGGAGTTGCTGGACTAAGGGGGGCAGGATGGTGGTGAGCGAGGTAGAGATGAGTTCAATAGTATAGGCGTAGGCTGAGACAATAGGTCGACCGGGGCAGTCATTATGTGAATCTTAGGAATGAGGAAGAAAATGGGGAAGAACCCGAGAGAGAGAAAGACAGATAGAGTTGAGATGGTCACCTTCTCCAGGACCTTTACACAGGAGCACTGTCAGAAGGAGGCAATGTCCCTGTGATACTGACTCCACACATTTCATTCAGAATTTGAGGTTTTGAGGTTTAAACGTCGCCATGGCAGATAGTGCAATTTGAATTTAATAAATAAACCACAGTTAAATAAATGAAGAGGAAGCTGTCTATTCCCATGTTTAGGGGAATTTCATGACTAGTGGTGCACGTTTTTAGGGGGAGAACAGAGAGATTTAAAATAAAAAAAACACGAGGGATTTTTTCACAGAGAATGATTCATGATGTGGAATAAACTACCTCTTGTAGTGGCGGGTGCAGGTAGAATTACACACTGCATAAAGCATTTGGTTGGATGCAAGAATAGGAAATGTTTGGAGGAATGTGGGCCCGGAAAGTACAGGTGGGACTAGTTTAGTTTGTAATCATGTTCGTCATGGACTGGTTGGACCAAAGTGTCTGTTTTGTGCTGTGTGACTCTGTGACCAATGTGTACAGTCATGACCATGGCACTCATGGTCATTGTTTGAAAAATTCATCTGGTTCACTGATGACATTTCGGGAAGGAAATCTAACCTGGTCTGGACTACGTGTGACTCCAGGTCCACGTCAATCTGTTTGATTCTTAACTCTCCTCTGTCAAATTATGAATAGACAATGAATGATGGTCTGGCAGGCAATGCCAATTATTCACTTGTTGTGAATGATTTTTTAAAAAATGGGAAGTTTGAAAATGCAATCTCGCCTGATGTGTTGTGACGAGACCTGCCGAAAGAGTAGCGCTTTGAAATGTGGAATTTCTCACTAACAAAGCTGATGGTTCACACAAGGGAGAAGATATAACAACTTCAACAAGAATGCACATGGATACGGGTAGGTATACAGGTACAGAAAGATAATATTTTGGTCATGTGAATGGTCCAAATAATGACCGATACATGCTGCTCATACAGAAAGAGAAACGAGGATATTTTGGGTTGGGAGAGTGCAGCAAGTGATTATCTCGAGGACCATTATACCCACCACTGAGAACTGGAATTGTCCAATAGATAACGAGAATTGTAGGTTTAAAGTTAAGCAGTAGCAGAGGCTCAGAGGAGGTTATTCCTGAAGATCAGCGTTTCCACTGCGCAGATGGCCACCCAGGAAAATACACAAGGGAGAATCACTTGGAACACCAATCTTCAAGAGTGTCTGGGAGTGATGCAGCACGGAAACAAGGTCTTCGTTCAAAATTGTCCATGCCCACTATGTTTCGGAAACAATATTAGTCCCACTCACCTGCATTTAGCCTATATCCTTCTCAACGCTTCGGGTTAATGGATTTGTGTTTTTAAATGGAAATGTACCTGCATCTACCATTTCCTCTGGTCGAACACTCAGCATCGGAGCTACCATCTTTTGGAAAAATATTGCCTCTCAGGTCCCTTTTGAATCTTTCTCCCCTCGCCTTTCAAATATGTCTCTTTGTTTTTAACTCCCTCAACGTAGGGAAAAGATATTTGCTGTTCTACCTATCTTTGTCCCATATGATTTGTTAGGCGTCTACAATGCCTCATCCTCCGATCCTGCACTGAAAATGTCCCAGTCTGTTTTATAAGTCAAAACTTCCAGTCCTGGCATTAACCTTGTAAATGTTTTCTGAACCTGGTCCAATTTAATAATGTCCTTCTTGTAACAGGGTGATGTGAAATTGACACAGTCCTCCAGAAGAGTCCTGAATATTAAAGATTATATTAGAACTTCGATACTCAGTGGTCTGATCAATGATGGCAACCGTGCTAAACACCCTCCTAAATATCCTGTCTACCTGTCAAACAAAGAACGATGGACTGGAACCTCTGGGTCTCTCTGTTCAATAACACGACCCAAGGCCCCATGTGTAAGTCCTGCCCTTGTTTGCGTTACCAAAATAGAGTATCTTGCGCTAATTCTAATTAAACAGCATCTGTCTCTTTTAAGCCCTTTGGCCAATTGATCAAAATCCCTTTGTAATATTAGCTAAGTTTCTTCACTGTTGACTGTAGTTGCATTTTTGGTGTCACCCGCACTTACAAAACATGCCTACACAATTCTTATCCAAATCGTTTAAATAAATGACAAACTGCAGCGGACCCACCTCCGATTGTTGCAGAAAACTACGATTCACAGGCCACCAGGGATTGTGCTATGACGCTCTATCGTCAGGGGAGTTGACAGACTCTGCATGTCTCTGATGAGTTCACAAATGATAATCTTCTCCCCCGGGCCAGAAGACACTCCATCAGAAAATATAAGCCATTTTTCTCATGAGACAGAGGCAGGTAAGGAAGGAATACGAGTGTGAAGAAACTTTAGGTGTGAAGAGATGTGGAAGAAGGAAGCTGACATAAGTTTGAGGAAGCATGGATAAACAGGGCTCTGCAAGATTGCTAAGGAAGGAATTGAGGAATGGATTTAGGACAGCGTTAAGGCGGCATAAAAAACCTTTACGGGAAAGATTAAGTAAAAACCCGAAGCATTCTACATTTATGCGAGTAACAAGACAGTGGTGAAGGCACGGCCAATCACAGGTTAGATTAGATTTCCTCCAGTGTGGAAACAGCCCCTTCAGCCCAACAAGTCCACACCGACGAACGAAACAGCAACCCACTCAGACCCATTCTCCTTATATTAACCTCGGCTACTGCACCCAACACTACGTGCAATGTAGCACAGCCAAGTTACTTAACCTGCACATCTTTGGACAGTAGGAGAAAACCGGATCACCCAGCGGCAACCCATGCAGACGCGGGGAGAATGTAGCAAATCTACGCAGACAGTTGCTCGAGAAGGGAATTGAACCCGGGCCCTTATCACTAATGAAGCAGCAGTGCTCACCACTGAGCCACGGTGACAACACAGGAGAGTCGATAGAACATAGAACATAGAAGAATACAGCGCAGTACAGGCCCTTTGGCCCTCGATGTTGCGCCGATCCAAGCCCAACTAACCTATACTAACCCATTATCCTCCATATACCTATCCAATGCCCGCTTAAATGCCCATAAAGAGGGAGAGTCCACCACTGTTACTGGCAGGGCATTCCATGAACTCACGACTCGCTGAGTGAAGAATGTGGAGGTGGAGAAGGTAGTAGAAGGTAGTAGAAATATTCATTGAATATTTTGCTTCTTTACTAACTGAGAGAGGGACCTTGTCGTTGTGAGGATAGCGCGAAACAGACAGGTGTGCTCAACAGTTGAATGTTTAGAAGGACGATGTGCTGAAGTTTCGGGGAAAACATGAGAATAAAGAAGTAGCCTGGGATGGGATATATGGGGGGATATTTGGACAGAGATGGAATACACCCACCGTTACGACAGAAAGCCAGGGAGGAGGATGCTGCAACTTTGACAATGATCTTTACATCCTCATTGTCCATTTGATTAGTACCAGACATTTTGTGGGTCGGAAATGTCATTACCTTGTTCAAGAAAGGGAATAGGGATTATCCTGTAAATTACAGACAAGTCAGTCTTACATCAGTAGTGGGCAAAGTATTTCAGAGGACTGTGAGTGAGAGGATTTATCATTCCTTGGAAAACCATAGTTTGATTCGACATAGTCAGCATGGTTTTGTCAGAGGCAGGTCATGCCTCACAAACCTTCTTGAATCATTTGCGCATGTCACAAAACATATTTATGAAGGTACAGCGGTGGATGTGGTGTACATAGAATTCGGAACGTTTTAGTATAAAGTTGCCCATGGGCTTATTCAGAATTTATGGAGGCATGGGATACAATGGAATTATGCTGCCTGGGTACAGAATTGACTGACTCATCAAAAACAGAATATAGTGGTTGATGAAAAATATTCAGTCCGAAACATTGTGAGCAGTGATGTTCCACATGGATGGGTTCTGCGACCGTTGTGATTTTTAGAAATGACTTGGATGAGTTAGCAATTGTGCCAATGACACAAAGTATTGTGTAGTTGTAGATAGTGTAGAAGGCTGTGTGCAGAAGTTCCTTAGTGCCGGCCCTCGACCAGTGCCCACTCCCTCAGCACTGACCCACTGAGAGTGCCCACTTTCTCAACACTGACCACCAACAGCGCCAGTCCCTCAGCCCTGACATGCTGACAGTGCCCACTCGCCAGACCTGACCTCCAGACAGTACCCACTTCTTCAGAACTGACACTATGACGTGCACACACCCTCAGCACTGATCCTCCAACATTTTCCACTCCCTCAGCGCTACCCTTGCACAGTGTCCACTCTGTCAGCACTGACGCTCCGACAGTGTCCGCTGCCAAAGCACTGACCATCTGACAGTGTCAGCATACGTTCAGTCCGGTCGCAATGCCCCACCCAATGTCCTGCTGTGCGTCAAGAAGAGACAGACCTCAAGTGAGTGGCAATATAATGATTTTATTTCTTGAAACTCTGCATTATTTGACTCGCTGAAGTTACAGTATTCGATGGGTCTGGCGAATGTACACTCTCACACGGCTTATTTTGAGGTCGTGTCTACTACTTTGGTGTCCTTCCCACCATCTCAACCATTGCGCAGGCAGATGCAGCAGCCATAAATCAGAGGCAGAGACTGCTTCTCCGGATCTCTCCCGGATCACAGCCAAACAAACAATACAACCCTCTGGCCCTGTGGCATCCAATTGCCGACGCTGAAATGCAGTGTGATAGGTCATTGGTTTGTGGTACTCAGCGGCGGTGCATGAGACAATGGCCATCTATCCATTTCCACTTCGTGTTTTTTTTAAATTCAGCATCCCCATTAACTCATCTGCATTATGCATTTCATCATTCCATATATGATGGCTCATATACACTTAGATGCACAGTCCTATGATCTAACTGCTTCAAGTGGAATACACTAGGAATATGGTGCACAGTTCCCCTCCTACTATTCTTCGGTTAGTCCCATGTTGGAAGCCCTGTCACGGTCCCTATCTACCTATCACTCAGACCACGCTGGGAGCAAAGTATACCATTCCCAGGTCCGTATCTCTCAGACCACACTGAGAGCCCCGTGCACTGACTCGATCTTCCTATCATTAAGTTATATACCATACTGGAAACGCGGTGCACAGTCTCCAGCTCCCTATTCTTCAGACCACATTAACTCTACCACCGGTTCGACGACACTGGTTGCACTGTATACAGTTCCAATTTCCATACCGTGGAATCAGTGAGAACTTCAGCTGCTGGACGTTCGAGCCAGGAACATTTGGATCTGGAAAAAAACAAGTCAGACAGCATCTTAGAAGCAGGAAAATCGACGTTCATTAGAAAAAGCATTCGAACTGAAGCGTTGACTTTCCAAATCATGTGATGCTGTCTGACCTTTTGTCTTTTTCAGGCCTCGCATTTTACCGAATCCCAACTCCTAATGCTTCAGTTGCATCCACAACAGAACACTGCACAGTTCTGTTATCCTTTTCCTGAGGAAAATCAAGTGATTGCTTCCTTAGAGCGAGCCTCCGATTTAAATGGAGATTTGCAAGGGTCCGAAAGAACCAATCATTTTCTCGGATGATCCCTTCACTGTCTACTCCAACTGGGGATTCATGAGCATGCCCACGGTAAGCTCCTATCTCAGCTGGTACCATGACCGTCAGGCTATTGGAAATCGCTAGGTTATTCGCCTGAAGGGAGAGCTTGGACGGCATGGAGGCATGGCAGTCAGTCTCCACAGAGACTACTTATTTTATACACTGATGTTACTGGAGAATCAGTTCATGGGTAAGTGGTGTGTGTGAATGTGTCCATGTAGTTATGAAGATATATTTGTGAATATATGTGTGTGTGTGTGTGTGTGTGTGTGTGTGTGTCTGTCTGTCTGTCTGTCTGTCTGTCTGTCTGTCGGTGTTCATGTATGACTGTGTGTACGTGTTTGTATATGTCTGCATCATAATGCATGTGTGCATTTGTGTCTGGGGGTGCGTTTGTGAATCAGCACGTCTGCGTGTGTGTGTGTTATTAATTATGTGCGTGTGTGCATCAATATGTATTTGTGTCTGTAAAAGTGTGTGTGTGAATTAGAGTGTGTGAATGTGTGTGTGTGAGTCACTGCCTGCGTGTGTAGTGCATGTGTGCATTTGTTTGTATAACGTGATTGTGTGTGAAAATTATTCCTTCGTTTTTGACATTATTACTAAATGGACACACTCTGATATCGGATCGATTCAATTCGTGCTCCAGTCACCACAGTGAGAAGCTGGGCAAAAAATGTGGAAAACACATTCAATTTTGGGTTTCTGCTGCAGGGTCAGCTGTTCAGTGCATATCAGGCATTTTGTGCCATGTAGCTAGTTTTATCATTAAATAATCCATGACAGCTTCTGAGCATGAGCAGAAAGGGATTGTGCACTATGAATCCATCCTGCACCTTTATCAGATCATGGCCAATTCGAATATCAAAAAGATCAGTGTATTCTCGTGCTGTCACTTTGCAAATTGTGACATATCAATTTCAGTTTTGGAACTTTTACAATCATTGTGCATCTTTTTTTTCATTAGATATCCTCATCTGATGTCCTCAAAAAAAAACTGCCAGCCGTTCCACACACATACCACCTCTCAGTAATATCCTGTGATAAATGTCTTCCAGCTTTGCAAATCCTCCCCAAATTCCACATCTGTAATCTCATCTAGCATTAAGATTCCACATGGCCGGGTGCTCTTGAAGGTGAGATTGCATGGAATCCAGAAGGATCTGGCAAATTGGATACACAATTGGTTTGATTGTACGAAGCAAAGGTAATAGTGGAATGATGCTTGTCGGACTGGAGTCCTTTGACTAATGGAGTGCCCCACGGGACAATGTTTGGCCCAATGGCGTTTGCTATCGATACCAATAATGTGAATGAGAATGTACAAGCTATGCTTACTTGGTTTGCAGAAGACTCAAAATTGTGTGATATCGTGGACAGCAAGGAAGATTATCAGAAATTGCAGTAGACTCTTGACTAGCTAAGGAAGTGGACTAATAAACAGCAAATAAAGTTTAATACACATATGTGTGAGGTCTTGCATTTTGGAAAGTCAAGGCCAGGAATAGTTTCACGGTGAGTGGTAGGGCCTCACGGAATACAATGGAACAGAAGGGCTTTGGAGTTCATGTGCATTGTTCTGTGAAATTGGAATCAGATATACACACAGCAGTGAAGACGGCTTTTGGCATGCTGGCCTTCAGCAGTCAGTGCTTGGAGAATAAAAGTTAGGAAGTTATATTGCAGGTTTTCAGGCATTTGGTGAGACTGCACATGGAGTATTATGTTGAGCTCTGATTACCTTGCTGTGGAAGGTATGTTTTTGAATAGGATTTAGACAAGCGAGGACATTTTTTTAGAGTGTAGGACACGAAGATGGGATCTCATCGAAGTGTATAAGAGAATAAGAGGCGTACATAGTCTGAATACACTCTTTTTTCCGAGGGTTGGAGAATCAAGGTTAAAAGATACCATCAGTTTACATTTCGACTGGAAAGAATAAAAGGGAACCTGAGGAGTAACTTTTTTACACAAATGTTGGGACGCATGTGGAATAAGATGTCTATGTACGTGGTTGGGCCGGGTGCATTAACGGCATTTAAAAGGAATTTGGGCATATGCATGAATATAGAATGTTTGGAAGGATATGAGCCAAGTGCAGGGAAAAGGGTTCAGCATGGATAGACATTTTGGTTGGCATGGACCAGTCTGAGGCAACAGGCCTGTTTCTGTGCTGTGGGTGTCTATGCTTCAATGACTGCATTTAAACGATTTTTTTTATTCTAGCTGCTTTCTTCATATTTTCAGCTCTTGTTCGGTATGTGAGTGTAACCACAGAGATGACGGGTTAATCTTAGAATGAGAGATCGAGCAGTTATAGCGTTAGCGAATCATAGAGATATAGATCACGGAAACTGAACCTTCAGTCCTAATCGGCCATTCCAACCAGATATTCTGAATTAATCTTTTCCTATTTACCAGCACTTTGCTCATATTCAGCTAAACACCTCCTATTCATATACCCCTTCTGATGTATTTTAAATATTGCAGTTTACCAGCCTCCACCTCTTACTTAGTTCGCTACATCCTGACACTCACCACTCCCTTCGCCAAAACGTTTCCCTTCGGTACCTTTTAAAGGTTCCCCTATCACTCTAATCCTATGCCCTCTCGTTCTGGAATTCCCCCCAAAACCAAGAACAATGACCCTGTCTATTTACTCAAGCCATGCATCTCATAATTTTATAAACCAACGCTAATTCATAAATGACTGTCTGACGCTCCAGGGGATAAAGAACCTGCCCCAGCTTATTCAGTCTCTCCCTGAAGCTCAAGCCCGTGAAACCGGACAAGATAATCGTATATCTTATCTGAACCCTTTCAAGTTTCACAGCATCCTTCCTTCAGTGACCAGAATTGCACGAAATATTCTGAAAATAACCTAACCAATGTCGTGTGTAGCCGTGACATGAGCTCGCAAATCAATGTACTGCCCAATAGAGGCAAGCATACCAAACGCCTTCTTCACTTTATTTAGAATACTGTGATCAGTTCTGGTCACCTCATTCTCGGAGGGATGGAGAAGCTTTAGAGATGGTGCAGATACGATATACCAGGATGTTTCCTGGAGTGGAAGGCATGTCTTCTGAGGAAAGTTTGAGGGAATGAGAGTTTTTCTTATTGAACTGAAGAAGAATGAGTGGTCTCTTAATAAAGTTGGACTTGCTGATGAGAGGCATAGATAGTGTTGGTTGCCAAAGACATTTCACAGTCCAGAAAAGCCTATCACGAGGGATAATAATTTTAAGTTGATTATAGGAAGGTTTTAGTGGAGATGTCAGATGTAAGTTCTTTACTCACAGAGTGGTGGGTGCGTGGGATGCATTGCCAGCAGTGATGCTACAGTCAGACACATTGTGGACACTAAAGCGACTTTTGGATAGGCACATGGATGACTGTAAAATTAAGAGTATGTAAGTTAGTTTTATCTGACAGCAGGATACATGTTCGGCACAACATCGACAGGTGAAGCACCTGCACTGCGTTGTATAGTTTTATGTTCTTTGTTCTACGAGTTATGCTCTATCCCGCCTATCAACGACCCAATTTCAAGGTACTATGTATCTTGCTCCCCAAGGTACCTTGCTCTCTTTGTTCAGGAATGCTCCCAAGAACCTGACCCATTAACGGAATAAGTCCTGTCCTGATTTGCTTTTCCAAACATCGCCACTACGTCTACGTTCTGAACTGCGTTGATACTTGACCGAGCATTCCCCAAATGTTAATATTTCTTTCAAATAAATGTCCGAATGTCTGGATGCACCTAAACATCTTTAAGTCAGGATATTTGACAGGACTCAATTTCCCCAACAGCAGAAACCCAGCGTGGCGTGAAGAGATCTTAGCACTACCCCATAGGAAGGATACGTTTTTGATGGAGGGAGTACAACATTGTATTACAAAAATAATAGCTGACCTTCAATGTTAAGTTAACATGATTAAACAAATTAAGCTTTTTGCCTCGAGACTTTAGAAGATCAGAGATCTGATGGAAACCTTTAAGCTGTCAACGGGGCAGTGGTAGAATGGGGAGGGGTAAAGGTGGATTAATATTCATTTATCCTGCTGATTGGATATTTTCGAACTAGTGGACAGAGTGTCACCGTTCGGGTCTGAGTGCTCAGGAGAGATGTTAAAAAGAGTGTCGACACACAAACGATCATGGAAGTTTGAAACGGTCTTCCAGAAGTCACAGTGAATTATGCATCAGTTGTCCGATTTCTTTTCTTTATATGGTTGAATTTGAAAGTTCTCTGTTAATCATATTTTAACAGACTACGTGACAAAGTGAGCTTTTCTGGTTGTTTGGTTTAATTACAGAAAGGCTCACCACCGAGTCACAATATTATATTTAAAACTGAGATACATAGGTAGTTGAGCATTGAGGGGATCAAAGAAAGTGGGAGCATGGAGGTAGAAATTTATCAACCTTGATTGACAGATGAAACAGACTCCATGGGGCAAATGACCTAATTTTTGCCCTGACATCTAATGATCTTGTGGTCCACAGAAGAGTGAGGAAGTCGAACGACATAAAAGTATGTCTATCGCGATGATATTGCATTTACACAAGCGTGAGGACCTGAATGGTCTCTTCTCCTTCCCAGGATGTTCCTACCGAGAGTGCGCGGTATGATATATTTATGCCCAGCAAGATCAACCAAAGCCACAAATGCAGAACCGATCATCCGCTGCACCAGCATAGGGCCAGGCATCCATTGAGAAAATGCAGCACATTTTTCATTCATTCCTCTCCTTTTCCTTCAAACAGTGATCTGCCGGAGAACAGTTGTGAATTGTGAACGTGCTGAGCAAACAATAGTTGATAATGATCCCGGATACATTGCAGTTGGCCCCACGTTGGAAATGTTAAAGGGACAGTTCTCTCACCAAGAGCAGCAGCAACTTGGAGCAGGTACAAAATCTGAACTTCCAGACTGTTCTTTAATAATCACAATTTCGTCGCTGATGTGTACAACATACAAAGCATATGTTATATTAACGTTGATAATTGTATTCAAGTTGTGCTCATTTCATTAAGACCAAATGTAACGTGAATGAACGATTAAGCCTTTATGCCAATCAGTTATTTCTCAGGGATTCCCGTTCCCTGGTTGTTTTCAATGTAATATGACATTTTTCACTAAAGCATTAGCACGCAGTGTTGCTTTATTTGATTTAGGAATAAGGTTCACAAGTACGAAACGAATAAAATATAAATGTAACGAAAAGGGTAAGCCATTCAGTCCAGCGTGTCACTGCGAGCACTTTGTGGGAGAACTGAAAAGAGCCAGCGCAGGAACGATGGTTTACTTCGCTTGTCCAGTTTGAGCATTGCCTGTGAAGTTTCATAATGTCAACAACTATACAGTTGGACCTCTCTGTTCACTGATAAATGACTAATTGACAGAAACGCTTAACCTTTAATTTCAGTTACATTTCATCTTCGTTTGTGAAATGACTTTATAATGAACACAACGTGGATCCAATCTTCAACATTGATCTCCGGTTATTAACTACAGAATAGCGTCTCATTTGGTATAAAGTGCCTCCCTGTTACAGTCAGCTCATCGTGACTCTGAAAGACTCTAGAGAGAAAGATGAATTCACTGGTTTTGCTGCAAATCGTTCTGGTGCTTGTCGAGCCAATCATTGCGGATGGACAACCAAGACCAAGGCTTTTCTTTACTGGTTAGTGCATTTATTTGAAAACGGGCTAGAACTCCACCAGCCCCTCAAACATGTGCTGTTTTGCAATTGAATTTTGACTGATTGTTTGCCTTCTTTCAATCAAGCCGAATTCCCATCCCCACCTGCTCTGAATGAAAAGTTATCATTCCATTTTGGAAAATTTTGGAGGAAATTTTAAATTTAATTTGCTGATTATCGACCCTCAAAAACTGTTCACGAATAAACTGTTCTCAGCAGCTTCGTTTCCATGTTGTAAAGGGAGACGTTTAAAAATCTCTCTTTAACCCGCCGCTCCCGAACTCTGCAATATCCCCTAGTCCCGATAACGCTTCTCGATGCCCAGACCACTCTAATTCTGATTAATTCTAAGAGATGAGGCAGTGACTCGTTGTTTGCATTTTGTTCAGCTGTCTTAGCCCCGGGTTGTGGAATGCACTCCGTACAAACACAATATATTCTCGAAAACAATACTTAAAACAAAACAATTGACAAATGGGCGGCACGGTGGTTCAGTGGTTCGCACTGAGGCCTCAAAGCATCAGGGTCCCTGTTCGATTCCAGCCCCAGGTGACTGTCTGTGTGGTGTTTGCATATTCTCCCCGTGTCTGTGTGGGTTCCCTTGGGTGGTCCGATTTTTCTCCCACAGTCCAAAGATGTGAAGTTCAGTTGGATTGGCCATGCTAGTGCTAGGTGCATTAATCAGGGGAAACTGTGTCTGGGTGGGTTACTCTTCGGCGGGTCGATGTGGACTTGTTGGGCCGAAGCGTCTGTTTCCACACTGTCGGGAATCTAATCGAAAAGTGCTTGATAACCTGCTCGTGTGTATCTCCTTCTGTATTGTTTTCTTCCTATTTGAAAGAAAACACTGTTCACAGAGTTATTTTACGTATCCATTGATTAAGTCACACTGGGAGCACTTTGCGCAGTTCTGGTCCCTCTGTGCCTTGGTAAGATGCTACTTGGAACAATTAAGGAATGGCCTTGATCTCCCTGGGTAAGACAACACAAAACCCCTGTGAAGCTTCATATTCTTCTTATCTCTCGGTTTTACCTTACTTCGTCCACACTGGGATAGGACCTTGTCTCCATAGCCCTTAGTTACTTTCCACCTTGTTCACTGTACATAGAGATGGTTCAATCTGCCTTTGTATGACCACATTGTACATGGGTCTGGACTCCACATCTCTCGGTTCAGAAACAGTTGCAGGGCAGTGCACAGTCCTCTGTCAGTGACTACAATGGGAGCAAGTGGACATTTCTAGTCTCTATATCCCTTCATAACACAGCACTGAGAGCATTGCTTGCGGTATCATCTTTACACCTCTTGGTAAGGCCACACTGAGAATACTGTGCAAAGCTCAGGTGTCCACCTCCTCGATTCAATCACTCTAGCTTCACTAGATAAAGTTCTGGATGTCATTATACTTGATTTAGTGACACACTGAGTGTTAATTGTTTTGCAGTGGACATCACTGTACTATCCCTTTCTCTTTAATAGGTTTCTTCAAAGCTTGTGCATTTGAGAAAGGAATCTGCAAACGATCCCCTTGTCTTCAGCATGAAATCACGGTAATGGGCATGTGTGTCATCGGAGGATACTGCTGCAAGAGAAAGTCGATGTGAAGTAAAATGAATCTAAAGAGAAAAACGTGAGACGGCCAAGTGATTTCTGTAAATTGACTATGTTCAATTGTGTAGATCTAATGACACTTCACCTGCTGCTTTCTGAATTGTATCAATAAAATTCGTTGCATTGTCTGTTGTCCATACCCTAGTGTTTTTTCATCCATTTGATCGGAAGGAGGGAAGATCATAGATAAAAAACAGACAGAATCATTCAAAAATTGTAGTTCCAACAGCGCTAGGCTCACAGAATCACATAGTTCAGCCACATGCATCTATCACCACCCGCCGGGAGGCCCTGTCGTATTGGAAGATATGGTAAAGGAATCTTCCTGCTGGTTCCCACCTTCCACCCTCCTTCAGCTGATGGTCTTGTCCTCTACAATGTTAAACAACAATCATAAACCATTAGTGAGAAGCCAGCCCTCCGAATCCATTCTGACTTTCGAACATGAATCGCCTCCACCCTGAACGTTTCGGTTTCTCCAATGATTCTTTCAATTATCCGAGATTTGAACACCAAAATATTCCTGGCGAGGGAAACTGCAAAAAGGGGACTATCGTTCTTGCCTTCCTTCTTACGATTTTCCTGCTTCAAATGCATCTATCCACATCATCAGTAGTAGGAATACAGATCACTCAGTCTGGTGAAGATGAAATGTTGCCTTCACTGAGAAAACAGTTCTGTTGTTGGATATAGACAATGTGCCAAATGCAGCAGAAACTGGACAGATCGTGAAGCTAAAATCTGGGCATCCATGTTGCTTCAATGGAGCTTAATACATTAACAATCTCTTAAATCATGGCAGGGCATTTGCCTCATGCATAATTATCTCACAGCATCCCCTGAAAGACCTCTGACAATTCCTCTCACCTTGGCTTGTGAGGAAATCTCCAGAGAGGTTTGGAGAATCTCTGCAGCTCATCATGCACATGGGACACTGTTGTTTCTGAACTTCCGTGGTGCTGGGAGCAGATTTTGTTTTTGAATGTGGCTGCGAAACATGCACTCTGTTTTCATAGAATCCCGAAACTGAGGAAACAGGTTTTCGACCCAATGGACCCATTCCGACATTCAGAAGAGTAACACAGCTAGATGCAGTCCGCTGTCCTACAAACTTACATTTCTCCTTGCTGATGCATCTACCCTACAAATCCTTGAGCTCTATGGAATATTTAGCAAGGCCAATTCACCTAACCTGCACATTTTTGATCTGTGATAGGAAACCGCAAAACCCAAAGGAAACCCACGCAGACACTCGGAATTGAGTGCATGCAGGTCCAGCCAGAGCTGCTGAGTTGCTCCAGATATTTCCTATTCTATTTATCCCTGAACCAGAAGGTTCTGTTTCAAATTCCACTCACTCATTACAGAGGCTTGTCCCAACATGACCAGCTGATGAATGACCCTGTGCAATGGATGGAGCAATGGCAGTCTCCCCTCCCATAATCCAATACGACTGTGAAAGACTTTTGTCTTTCAGCCCGTGTTGTGGTTCACAGGGAAGTGCGAAATTCTCTCGGGGGCTGGGAACGAACCAGCCTCTATTCCAAATGCAGAGCTTAATGGGCATAGGGCTGGGATCGAGCCAGCCTCTATTCCAAATGCAGAGCTTAATGGGCATAGGATTCTGGATTCCCCTTCCTCCTTCCATGCAAATCAGGAGGGAGAGGTTTGATTTAGACTGCAGCTGAGATGGGAACATGTTTTTCACTCTCAACGCTGAAGTTATGTCCCCAATGTTGCACACAACACCGCGTATTTCTCTTTATGTTTTTCTGTCCCCATTCCATCAGCCCTCCTGTCAAATATGTAAATCCTCAACAAGAGCCAACAGTCACCAATGACCTATGCCTATACTCTGAAAACGCTGACCCCAGTGTGTTGCCCATCCAGATCAGAAAGACAATTTCCTTCCACATTCATTCGGTGAATGTGGCTGAGCCAAAACTCTACGTGTTCGGATGGATCTCCCTGTATTTACGAGTTTTAAAATGAGCTTGAAGCACTCACTTTGAGTTGCACTGTTCGATGTTGGAATGAACTACGGCTATAGGTTGTTCCATCAGATACCACATGCAGAGCTTGCCTGTCAAAACTCTGCAAATGTTGTCAGAACAAACCAACCGAGGCAGCGCTCACTATGGATTTCAAGTTTCATCCAGTTCCTTTTCTTACGAGCTCGGCCAGCCCATTCACAATATTCTTAAGCATGCAGCCACAGACCATAAGTTTGCAATTGGTTTCGGTAAGTATGCAGTGAAATTTACCCGGATTAAGATAACTAGGTTGAGTACTACATTTTAAAGCAGACAAACGTTTATTCACAAAATTACACAACGAACCAGAAAGAACAGATTTAAAAATTCCTACAGAACTCACCCTATCCAACTCAACTAAATTATGCTGTTCCAAATATACACAACAGTCCCAATAAGCAAACCCAAATTAAAAATCGGTATAAATAGAACACATGCTTACAGATTGAAGTTGAATGACAGAAAAGAGAGAGAGTTTCCACACAGCTCCTTGTTCAACTTCCAATCAGTTCAAGAATGAACTAAAACTGCTTAGCTCAACTCAGCTATGTACAGATCTGACCACTCTCCTTCCATTAATCAGGTCACTTCCAAAACATGACCAATTTGGCCTGAAGTCTGATCTGTTTACATATAAACTGAAAGCCTCTCAAAATCATTTTTATCTCTGTACCAAATCAGACTGATCGAAACCCGGCCTGGTTTATTGCCCTCTCTAAAAAAAATCAAGGCCAGAGTCTTCTTGAGCCACGAAACAGTTTTGACGAATAAAGAAGGGCATCTTTCTGACACCTACCCACTTACTAAATGAACCATCAACTTTAGAAGATGGCTTCATTTTTATCCTTTCACAACACGGTTAGTCTGAACACATAAAAATACACTTTACTAAGTATAAACATGGAAACATGCACAACCGTATGCAAATTCAGGCCGTGATGCACTTCCTTGTCTCATCCGAGTCTTCATAACGCATCAGAAATCATATTTTCGCGAGTTGTCACATGCACAATTCTGAACTTGAATCGCTTCTAACAACACCATTAAAAAAGTCTGGAATTTTGACCTTACATTTTTCCAAAAATGTGCATTTGTTGTGATTTGCGTGTACAGTTGTCTCAGATAACTTGCTGGTAATATAAATATTGAAATGTTGTAATGCCAAAACTATGTTGAAAGACTCTTTCTCCACCGTTAACTTACTCCAAATTGGTGAATCAGATATATCACTTGTAAGGATAAATCGTATTCCCGGAGCTGAGTCTGTCCAGTATTCCTACCACAATATCTGCACACTTCTCTGGTCTCTCCAGACGCACTTCACGTAACTGAGCATAATTTGTTTCAGTTTCCTATTGCAGAATTCCTGTTACCAGCACTTCTTCTGGCAATAACCTCACAAGAGTGCATACCTCCTCATCCATTAGCATTACAGACTAAGAGGATCATGTGTCGCTTAATATTATAAGCCCGCTACATATTACCTTTGGCCGACGTGAATACTCCCTAAGCTTGCATGTATATTTTTAAGCAGGTCTAGAACATGCTCCTTAATCAATCTCTGATCATCTTGTACGTTCTGAGAGAGTTGTGTAACTTCCCTTTTGCTTATTGTTATTAGACCAACGAACCTTCCAGGCTTGTCTGATTTTCCGACATCTGGCTTTCTCCGATCCCACCAACACTGTGATTTCGTGTGGCCCACTTTATGACAATGAAAACACCGAAGCCTTTTAAGTTATTTATCCCCCTCAAGGATTTCTTTATTTTCATTCTTTGGTACGTTATCTTTCTGATCTTCAATGAAATGTAACTTTCCCTTTCCACGTGAGGAATTCTCTTTTCCCCAGTTTCTATCCCTCATGGACTGAAATTGATTATAAAAGACAAACTGTGCTTTATAGACCAGCTCATAGTTATCAGCCACTTCAGATGCTAAACTTACTGTTTTAACTCTCTGGTCTTGCATAGGAATTCGCGACATAGCAGGCAGTGGATTTTTGATTTCATCCAAAACAGTTACCTCTCTTAGGGCATCATAGGTTTGCTCAAGTCTTAACGGTCCTATCCACCTGTCACAATTACTCTGTTTGAACCTTTCATACTCCATGTAGGTTTACCCATTCTACCTCCTTCGATTCCTGAGGCGTTGACCACAGGCTTCTGTTAGAAACTCTTATGCACTTAAAATGGCTTTTTTCACCTCCTCATCATCCACAGATACCTCTACTGATAGGGATGCGCACAGCTCACTCGCCCTACCTGCAAGTTTTGTCTGGACCAACAAGACGAACATTTCCACTGACCAATGCATTTTTATAGCCACCTTTTCAAATGAGATGAAAAAGGATTCCGCATTCTTCTCATTGTGTTTAGGCAATACATGTACATGCGTAAACACTTTCTCATTCGGGTTCTTACGACTAGGGGCTTGTTCATCCCCACTCCTTTCCTCACTAAGCCTACACTCAATCTTTATCTCCAACCTTGAACTCTAATTTTCCTTTTCAACTGTCAATTTTTGAATTTCAAAAGCTTTCTGTGTTTCTCTCTCTTTTACTGCGCTCTTTTTCGTTATCTTCTGCTTTTAATCGTAACTAAAACTGTTTCATTTCTGTTCACTGTTCCTTATCTCTTGTCTCTATCTCAAGTTGCCTCGTTTGCAATTGAATTATTGCTATCTCTGTAGATACTATTGGTTACTCCAGCTAGTTGGAATGCTGAACTACTGCGGGAATTATCTCTCCTTTCTGCACAGAAGCATGCAGTTCCAATTCCAGCTTCTCTGTTAATTCTTGCAACTCGGTCTTATTCACTTTTTGCAAACCTCCCAAAGTCACTGCATCGACATCTTGAAAACTTCTGGCTACTGAAAGATCTATTACTATCATAAGCTTTGTCTACCCAACCAAACCAACAACCAAAATGAAGCCACAGCAGCTACCACTCGCTGTTTAACATCCCGCAAAGAGTCCACAATCTCGTACAGAAAAGGCCAGACGACTCAAAACATTCTTAAGCAGGCAGCCTCAGGCCATAAGTTTGCACATTACAGTGAAAATTAACAGGAGTAAGACAGCCAGGTTGATTGCTAGATTTTAAAACAGATAAGAATGTATTCACACAATTACACAATAAAGCACAAAGAACAGAATAAAGAATCCCTACAGAACTCAACCTATCCAACTCGAATTAATTGTGCTGTTCCAAATATACACAACAGTCCCAATCAGCAAAATCTCTTTAAAAACCAGGATAAATGGAACACGTGCTTACAGGTTGAAGTTGAAGTCAGAAAAGAGAGAGAGTTTCCACACAGTTCCCAGTTGATCTTCCAATCAATTCAAAACTGAACTAAAATTGCTCATCTCATCTCAGCTAGCTGGAGAGCGGAACACTCCCCTTTCACTATACAGGCCACTTCGAAAACATGACCACTTTATCCTGAAGTGTAATCAGTTAACATTTCAAGAAAAGACCACTCCAAAACCTTTTCATTTCTGTACCAAACCAGAGTGATCGGACTCCGGCCCGGTTTATTGCCTCTCTAAAGATAATAAAAGACAGAGTCTTCTTGAGCTGAGGCACACCTTTTTGAAAACAAAAAAGACGATAGTTCAGACACTTTGCTGATTTTCAGTTTTTCTTTCAGTCGACTCTTAATGTTGACACAAATAAAGGCATTAGTAGAACAGATTATGCCATCATGAACGTGCGTTTATTTTGTGACCTTACTGTGCATCTAGCTCTTCTACAGCTCCAGCAGTTTCACACCTCACTGGCAATTCATTTCTCTCCCAATTAACAGTAGGAAAGTTTCACTTTTGTTTCTTAGTTTTCACATTTCTCCTTAACTCCACCGGTCACTCATGTGATTGTATCTCTCTTTTTCTTCATAACTATGTGAGTTTCTCCCCATACGTGTCTCTACTTATGTTGTAGGCCTCTCTTTCAGTCTCTCTCCCTATCTCCTTCGTCCTGCTTCCACACCATTTTCCAAGATGATTTTCATTATAAATCCCTTTCTGTATCCTAATGTTTCATGAGTTCATTCTCTGTCTGCTTCCCCATCTTTCCCTCATGCTGTCTCTCCCTCTCTATTTCCCTGATACATTCAACTGCCTCTGATATTTAAATAGTCATTTTATTTTATTCAATTGTGGATCTAGTATTTACCATGATTAGTAATTGCCCCAGGAAAAGTGAGTGCCTTCTTGAACTTATGTGTTCCATGTTTTGCACGTCAGTTCCATAGTGCCATTACAAAAGAATATCCAAGATTTTAACCAAGCAAACATGAAGCAGCAGCGAAATATTTTCAAGTCAGGCCAGTGAGTGCCTTGGAAAGGGACGTGCAGGAGGTGGTGTTCCACTTGTCCTTCCACATTCAAATGTTCATAGTTTTGGAAGATGCTGTCTGAGGATCTTTGGAGCAGGTATGCAATGCGTTTTGTAGTTGGGATGTATTGCTTCTACCGGGCCTTGAAGGTGGAGGGAGGGTTTCACTGTGAATGGCGAAGTAAAATATTAACTGCTTTGTTTTCACAGATGGTGCCAGATCTGCAGAGTTCTCCAGCAATATCACATTTTGTTTGTCCCTCAGCCTTCAAAAGCGTTCTTATTCATATACTCATTCAAATGCCTTTTAAGTGTTATCTTCTTACAAGCTTACACGCCTTCCTCTGGCTGCACCTTCCAATAGTTTTCAGTAAAGTAGCCAAAAAGGCCTGTCAGCCACAGTTCGATTCTTACTTCACTTGTATTTCCCTCTAACATGTTGCATTTGGGGGATAATTTGTATCACGTTTACACCGCAGTTAGAACTCAGACCAATTGATCTCTTGTTACTCCTCTTTGGTAATGATCTCCAGTCAGTCGATCCTGCACGTCACCTGCCTTCCTCCAAATGTCGTTTCTGGGAAAGTACGTGATTGTATTTCTTCTGTCTTGGTCATTGTTCCCTCATGATACGGAGCTACAATATGCCTAAAAGCGTCCAAACCTCATCACATTCCCAGACTGATTTTAACAATCTCCTTGCACCCAATCACTTCCCCCGAAGGAAATAATCGTGTGACATGTCAGCTGCTCATGTCATCCAGTCAACGGGTTATTCAGTCATCTCCAGGTGATTCAGTCATGTCAGAAATTTAAATTCTGACAGAAGGCGAGATATCGGCTGCTTTTCTGTAAAGCTATGCAGTTTTTGACACGTCCCTCTATTAGAACTTAATTGGAGCACTGTGCACTTTCCTGATAACCATGTCCCTAAGTTCAAACATATCTGCCGACTGTGCAAATTTCTGATGAACATATTCATCAGTCCGATCATACATGGAGCATTATGCACTGTTCTGCTCTCTATGTCCCTCAATAACCACGCTTAGAGTACTATGCACATTTCCAATCCTGATGTATCGAGGCCAGATCATACTGGAAGCTATGTACACTGTTCTGATCATCAAACGCGTCTCTTACTCTATCTCTGGAGCACTGTACACTCTTCTGGTCATTATATCACTTGGTCAGATCTAACTGGGCACACTGGACTTTATTTTGATAACCAATAACCCTCACTTCGACCATATGTGGAACACTATACGTCTGGAGTCATTGAGTCCTTCAGCATGCCCTTTGGCTCAAACTGTTCCGCGCTGGCCAAAATGTCCGCCTAAGATAAACCCATTTGCCGGCACTAGACTTATATCCTTTGAAACATTTCTTATTCATGTAGTTGGTCAGCTGCCCTTCAATTTTGCTAATGTACCTGTCTCAACTACTTCGAAGTTATACCATACTTGGAACCCTGTGCATAGTTTTAATCTCCATGTCTCTAAGGTAGACCACTCTGGTAATAATTTACCCTGTTCTATTAATCAAATACCGCTGTTCAGCCATTAAAGGAGCACCGTGCACAGTCTGATTCTGTTTTTATATCCGAGTCTAATGACCGTTTTATTAATTGAGACTTCCTTTCCGTTCTCAGTTAATCTATTGGAATGTGAGGATGATGAAAGGATCTGCAGAGAAGAAGGCTGTCTTGTGCATGAGATTGCCCACAGAAGAAGGCTGTCATGCAAATGAGATTATCCACAGGAGGAGTTATTCCTTCAATGCCATCTGCTGTTTTATTATATGATACAAAAAGTGCAATATTCCCAACTTTGAGACTCATCTGAATTTCAATTAATGCTAGCTGTAATTTTTATAGTTCAGTCTCTGCTTGACTCTCTAAATATAACCATCCACTGTCCCGTTGATTTCCAAAAGATGACAACACATCTTACTGCATTAACACCACTTCTTGCCCATCATTAGGTTTTTCACTGGGATTAGTGTACACGCACAATATCAGGCGAAATGGACAGGTCAGAAAACGGGAGGGACACATTGCCATCATGGAACTCCTTTTTCTTTCGCTGTTTCTCCCCGTTTCCATTCCTCTTTTGCTCCTTCTCCGTTTCTCACTCTTCGTACTTTGCCTCCTGTTTCTGCTCAGGCATTTTCTATCTGCTCCTCCTTCGCTCTTTCAAATCATCCATATTGGGATTCTATTCAGCCCATCGAACCCACACTGACCGTCTGATGCTCACAAACACCTAACAAATACCTGCCTAAATTTCCATCTTGTTTCTGCATCAGTTGTGGTCGTGATCATTGTCAAACGACCTAGCCTGCACAACTTTAGACTGTGGTAGGACACTGGGACACCCAGAGTAAACCCACACAGACAAAGATGGAAACTGCATACAGGCAGTCACCCAAGTTTGAACTCAATCTCAGGTCCCTGCCAATGTGAGGCAAAATTACTAACCACTGTTCTGCCCCTGTCTTCTTCTGTTCCGTTCCATATTCTCCTTATCCCTTCATGTTCCTTCTTCTAACTTGTTTCCTCTCTGATTCTCTGCCCCATCTTCTCCCTCCCTGATTTCTGCCCTGTGTCTCCCTGTCCAATGCTTCACTTCTGGCTACCCCTCCCTCTGTTGTTCACCTTGTTGTGACATCATAGTGACTGTCATGCAAACCAAATCAGCATCCCTATCCCTGTGTCACTTCACATTAAAAGTAAGACATTCAATGATTTTCAAAGAGCTGAAATCTCAAACATTTACTGATATTTTCCAGATTGCCGTTCCTTCCTCAAAACATCAATAATCCTTCAACTGAAGATATGACTGAAAAGAGTAGAACTCAAAACAGCTTCCAGTCCAGCAGCTTCCACGCGCACAGCCTTCTGCCCAAACTCAAGATTAAACTCTTTCAAACTGCATATTTCATGGTTTTCTGTGAATGAATGGCTATTCCAGTCTATCATTGATTGACACATCCAAGGTCCAAACAACTGTTATTCTCTGAGCAACGCATCCTGATGCCAAAATGTGAATAGTGCTCCAGAAGCAGCAATTAACCTGCAAATATCTATCAAGGACAGTTCGTGCAAACATATATATTTCCTTCTTCCTTCCAAATACAAGATGCTCCTTAAAGATCAAATCCAACTTTCACTCCAGGTTCTACAATAGATTTGCGAAAAATTGAAGTCACAAATGCAAGTCTCAGCAACAAGCATATTCTCAATATAAACCTCACCCACATACCTGCTCCAGGCGCATATCCCTCCAAATCTTTCCTATTCGTGGACTTTCCCAAATGACTTTTAAATGTTGTAATGGTACCCACATCCATTACTTTCTCAGGAAGTTCATTCTATAAACTAACCGCTCTGTGTGTTAAAAAAGACTCTGTTTATTTTCTGAATGCCCCATGTCTCATTTTAAAGTTGTATCCCCA
The DNA here is from genome assembly GCF_037043375.1 of Chiloscyllium plagiosum. NCBI lineage: Eukaryota > Metazoa > Chordata > Chondrichthyes > Orectolobiformes > Hemiscylliidae > Chiloscyllium > Chiloscyllium plagiosum. The sequence continues at coordinate 2,488,223 of NW_028270179.1, read as the reverse complement.
GACTTGAAATTCCCATCATAATGAAATGGCATCCACCAAATAATATGACGTCATGGTAGCGGATCCGTTATCAGCTTATTATGCGTCAATTGGACGACTCCTTCTCCGAATTTGCATGGTTCTGGGTCTTTCGCTCTCTGCCTGTGTGAATGTCTCTCTGTTTGCCAGTCTATCTGTTTTGTTGCCTGACCCTCCAGGAGAGGACCAGACCTGGTCATGTGAAAGGGTGGAGCAGGAGTCAGGGGCCGAATGGTTTATGCATGTTACTATTTTATGTGTTTTGGATTCTCTCTCTCTCTGCGTTTGTGTGCCTGTATCTCTTTGTCATTTTGTCTCTGTCTTTCTTTCTAAGGGAAAATGATCAGCAAAAGTCACATTGAATGGGCCCAGTGGCTGAGGTCCAACACTAGTTTACGAATTTCTGTGTTTGGTCTGTCTGCCTGTTTCTCTCGTTCTATGAAGAGGATGTTGCCAAGACCAGTCGACAAGAGTTAGAATACAAGTATTGCCAAGGTCGGACTTTATTCCTTGGAAGTGTTAATGAGTGCATGTTGTATTTTTACCCAGGGTTGGGTAAACTAGTGGGCATCGGATTCAGGTGAGAATGGAAAGATTTATAAAAGACCCGATGGGCAACCTCTTCACCCAGAAAGTGGTACATATGTGGAATGGGATGCAAGAGAAAATGCTCGAGGCAGGTGCAGCATCAATATTTTAAAAAGCATTGGGATATGTACATGGATGGGAAGGAGTGGAAGGATATGGACTAAATGCAGGCAATTGAATCTATCTGACTGGGCACCATAGTCTGCATGGTTCATTTTCGGCCCCAAGGATTTGTTTCCATTCTGTGTTACTCTATGACTCTAGATTAAGAAGATCAACCATGATCAGACCAAATGGTGGAACAGACTTGATTGGCTGACTAACCAGTTTCTGTTCCCAATTCAATCTTTGCATGCAAATATCACAGGAGACACTGTCAGATGGTGTACTCACGGGGACTGGAGGATTACTGGTAAGAATAGGCCTGAGTGGAGTGAAGCCTGGAATCCGGCTCAGCTACCATCTCCTGGGAAAGCGGGTACTATACTTTCACTGTGCCAGCCAGCTACTCGACAAGCCCCACTCACACGCCCACATGTGGTGGCGACTGGCCTGTGTGGATGACATGCCTCCGTAGCAATGGGAGAGTTCTTGACAGAGACATGGCCATGAATCCAAGGATGAGGAAGAATATACTTTTCCTCTTCCTGTCAGCTCCTCCAAGCCGGGAGAGTACAGAGGACAGAGGGAATTTTGCACCGTTTACAATTCTAGTTCCACAGGAATGGTCTCCAAAAACCCCACATTAAGAGGCAAGTAAAAAGCGGTGACCTCCAAACTGGTAACTGGAAGAGACCAGGAAAAACAGTCTGTCAATATCGGCAAAGAGTCCCAACAGCTTTCTGTCTCTTACTTTGTTTTTGTCTTGTTCACAGACTCTCAATATTTTTCTACTTCTCTCTCACTCTACCTCTGCCGTCTCACACACTCTGTCTTACTTTCACTTTCTGTCTTCCTACTTTTTTGCTTACTCACTCTGTCGCTCTCTTTATCTCTTTTATTTTTGCCTGTACTCGTGTCTCTCTATCTCACAACTTCTCATCATTCTCACTCTGCTGTCATTTTATTGTCCTACCCACTCTCTCGCTACCCCCTTTATGTCTTACTGCTTTTCTATGTCCCGTCTGTCTGCATTACACTCCCTCTTTTCTCTCACATTTCCTCTCATTACTTCTATTTTCATTGATATATTGTTCAATCTGTGTTTGTCTTTCACTCTGTCTCTCTGTCACTTTTTCTGTCATTCTCACTTCGTCTGTATCTAGGATGATTTCTATTTACTCCTCATTCTCTCCTCTCTCTCAGTCTCTTGTCATCCTTACATACATTGTCTCTCATTCTGTGTCGTCACAGTCTCACTTACCGTGTAACAATATGTCGTACTGTCTGTCACTTGCCGCCTCTCACTCCCACTGCCTCACTTGTATCTGTGACGTTCTCTGCCAATCGCTCTTCCCCTCTCCTTTCTTACTTTCTCCAATTTTCTGCCACTCTTTCCCTGTCTGTCGCGCTCTCTGTTTCACTATCCGTCCCTCTCTGCCTTTCGCACTCTCTCTCCATTCCTCTCTGCAGTTGACACGCGCACACTTCACTTATCCCAATTTCCGTCTCTGTCTCTGTCTCTCTCACTCTCTCGTTGTAGCTGCCTGGTATCTTTGTCTACTGTCTTCACAACTATTTTTAGTTTCTGATTCCGGATTCTGCTCCCCTTGTATATTTTCCAGCAGTTTTTCCAATGAAATACATTCCTCACTCACACGGTGAATGAAATACGCTGCATCACCTTCTTTACTCTAAAGTGACCGGGCGATGTCTACCGATTTGTCTTGGTTGGTGCTGTTCGACGCGAGAATATTGTGAGGAACGATTCTGTGCAAGGTCCGTCCTAACCCCTTGGAGTTGAGTAGTTCTGGACCGAACAGACCCACAACAAGACGACTAGAACACCCTCGTTCCTGGTATGAAGGATCACCACCGGCTGAATCCATGGCCGCTTGAAATCAGTAAATTGTGCACCCACTCTCTGATACATCCCGGGCTTTCACCGGCACACTGCATCAGCATTTCAGAGATTCTGTGCAAATCTCATCACCTCCTTCACTGGGTTCAACTGATGTTCGTTTTCCCAATCTCAACGGGCTACAGGGAGATGGCTATTCGAAGCTATATATTTAGAATCCCTATGGTGTAGAAGCAGAATACTGAATGGTCTGATCAGAGTGGATATTGAGAAGATGTGTTCATTGGCACGAGAGAATAGGATATTAAAGCACACTTGATGGTAAATGGAAGATCTTTATGAATAGTGATAAGGAGAAACGTCTTCAGCCAGTGAGTGGGGAACCTATGCTGCTCTATCTTACTCTGTTTCTATATCACTGCCTGTCTACCTTTCACTCCCTCATTTCTTTCATTCATTTTCCTTTCATCAATATGTTGCTCAATCTGTCTTTGATCTTCACTCTATCTTTTCTTCAGTTTATTCTGTCACTCTCATTCTGACTGCCTCTATATATACTTTTCTCTCACTCTCTCACTGTCGCTTGTCACCCTTGCTCACATTGTCCCACTCACTTTCTCTCGTTTCAGCTTTACTCGGTGTAATAAACGGAATCAATCTCTTTCACTTTCCGCCTCTCACTCTCTCTGTCTCCCTGGTATCTGTGACTTTGTGTGCATCTCATACTCTCCCCCACTCGTTGCTCACTCTGTCTAGCTTTCTGTCTTTCCTTCTCTGTCTGTCGTGCTCTCTATTTCGTTGTCCTTGCTACTCCACCTCGGTCACTCTCTCTACATTCGTATCTCTGTCGCTCAAAGACAATCTCATTTGCTCTCAATCTCTCTCTCTTTCTCTCTCTCTGACACACACACACACACACACACACACACACACACACACACACACACACACACACACACACACACACACACACACACACACACACACACACACACACACACACACACACACACACACACACACACACACACACACACACTCTCTCTAACTGCAACTGCTTGGTTTGATTGTCGACTCGCTTCACATCGATTTGAAGTCCTTAATTCCGTATTTCGTTTCCACTACACATTGTCCGTCGGTTTTGCTTATGACATATCTGCCTGACTCGCAGGCCAGATATTGTGTGGAGCGTTTCTGGACAAGGTCCATCCTAACTCCCTGGAGCTGAGTTGTTGCAAGCCTAATAGTCCAACAAAAAGACAACGAGAGAGACCCCGTTGCTATAAGTACAGAATTCCAAAGGCCGCGTTCTTGACTGCTTTAAATAATTAACATCTATACACACGCTCTGAAATATACCAGGATTACCCCCATCTCACTATCTCGGCATTTCAGAGACTCTGTCCAAATTTCACCACCTTCTTCACTGGGTCAAAATCCTGATCATTTTCCCCAAACCCACAAGGGTGACAGAGAGATGGACATTTGGAGATTTGCATTTACATTCTCTGCAGTGCAGAAGCAGAATACTAAATCGGCAGATAGATGAGTGGATTATGCGAAGATTGTTCAATTGATAGGAGAGAATTGGACGCGACAGCAAAGCCTGGGTGTGAAAAGAAGCACTTTAAACACCGAGGTAAGGAGAAATGTACTTAGCCAGAGATTGGTGAATCTATGGAATTTATTGCCACAGACGCTTTTGCAAGTTAGGTCGTTGCGTGTACTTAATTTTGAGACAGATGGTTTCCTGATTATTGAGGGGAAAGCAGGAGAATGGTTATGGGGGAAAGCGGGAGAATGGGAATGATAAACCTATCAGCCATGATTTAATGTCAGAGTAGACACGATTACCAGAAATCCATAATTTCCGTATCGTATTGGATACATTCTGGAAAAGATGTGATCTTTAGAAGTATGTATTGCATCTGAACTGGAGGGGCACCACCGGAGGTGTGCTAGAGATCTTTTGGAGAGTTAAATCTAGATAAGCAGGAGTGGTGAAAACAGCACCATGGAGCAATTTTGCAGTAGGCAGTGATGCACTAGATACAGCTTGCAGAGGGTCTGTGAATAGGGACAGGCGCTAGATTGTGCAAAGATGCAGAATGTGTGATGCGTTGAAATGTGTCTACGTTATTACAAGAAGCATCAAGAATGAGCGTTCAGAACTCCAAATCTGGAGCAATACTTGGAACTGTCATTTCGTGGCCATTACGGAGAATTGAATACCAAAGAGGCAGGAATGGTTGTTGGATGTTCCAGCGTTTAGATGTTTCAAAACGAATTGGGTGTGTGGGGCGGAAAAGAAATGGAGGATTGGCATTGCTAATCAGCGATAATATCACAGCTGCACAAAGGAAGATCGTCGATGAGGGTTTGTTCACAGAGTCAGTATGGGTGGAAGTCAGCAACTTTCAAATCAATATCCCAGTAACAGGGAGGGAGGGAGTGGTCAGAAAATGGGTAAGATGCATTGATTGTCGTCACACTGCAGGGTTTGTTCCTGTGTTGTACTCGGAAAGAGTTTTACCATAATGTTGCTTGGATCGGAGATGATGAGTCACCAAAAGCCTTATGACAAATTTGGATGATTTGTCCTCCAGGTTTGATGCTGAGAGGCGATCTGAAAGAAGTATATAAAACACCCAAGTTTGCAATGTTGCTTCATATCGGGCACAGGAGAAAATGTTTGTTTTTACAGAGAGGGTGGTAGATGTCCGGAATACACTGCCAGGGAAGTGGTAAAATTGGATATAATAGCAAAGGTAAGAGGCAATTCGATAGACGGATGAACATGTCAACTGTATCGTGATCTTGACCATGTGAAGGTCGATGGTATTATGGTAGAGTAGTACACTGATCGTCACAGACATGCTGGCGGAAGGGTTTGTTCCTGTGTTGTACTTTTCTCTGGAGAATTTTAGCTTCGGAGAGAGGCTGGACTTAAACAGAACTTTTTTCTTTAGAGCAAAGGCTGTATTGGGCAGACATGTTTCATGTGAACAAGTTTTTGGGGAGCACGGGCAGAGCGAGCAGAAAACAGCTGCTCCCTTGAGTCCAATAAGAGGACACAAATAGAAATTGAAAGGACTTGAAGATAGTCTCCTAGGTTCTCGGATTCTCTGCTCCAACAGACACAAATAAAAGCTCGCAGGCAATGTCATTGGCTCATTGTCCACTCTTCACTTCGGGGAAGGGAAGCGTGCGTTTGCGCACAGAGGGATGCTTGTATATCTCCAATACATCACTCTCCGACCACAAAGACTGGAAAGAAAATTGGGAGTTGCACTGGGAAGGAGACAAAATGCACACGTCATGTTGGCCTACAAGCAGGAGAACGTCAGTTGCATCACTTCTGAACCACACTGGTCAAACACAAAGGGAAATATCTACCAAGCTTGGCTTACATCATGAGGTGAACGAACCACTGAGTAGGCAGAAAACAAATAAAAACTTCCAATGTACAATAGCGACTTATCGGTCTGGGACACTGCCAGGGGTACTATGTGTGGTCACCCGAACACACTAAATAGGAACCGGAGCAGGCCAATCAGCAATTCCAGTTTAATACAATTCAATTCAATGAGATCATGACCAACTGAAATAGCTGGCAAAGTTCAGCAGATTTGGCAGCATTTGTGATGGGAAATCAGTGTCACCTTTTCGATTCAAGTGATCCTTCCTCAGAACGAGGAAAGGCACCATAGTTCTGTGGAATGGTAGTTCGCCACGAATCTTTAAATCTGATTTGGATCCACAAATGCTGCCAGACCTGCTGAACTTTTCCGGGAATTGCTGTTTTACTTTCTGATTTACAGCATTCCCAGTTCTTTGGTTTTCTATGCAAAAATGTCGTGGCTGATTCTTTTAGACGTCAACTATGCTGTCTTACATATTCGCTGAGCAATTTTCACCTGTCAATGATCGACAATATGTCGACATCAGCATGAAAGCAAAATCTAATCTATTTGCAACCCTTAACTTTTGAGAAAGGGAATTCCAAGCACTCACAACGTTTTAAATGGGCACCTCCTTCCTCTAAAGTAATGGATGTCTATTTCTTGAATATGGACTATGCATTCACAACTTGGATGAGAAAGTAAATCGACAATTAGTAAGTTTGCAAATGACTCGAATTCCATAGTGATGTTGATCGTGAGGAAGATAATCTCAGTTTTGAGTTTGATAATGCTCATTTGTTCAATTCGCAGATCTATGGCAGATAGAATTTAATCCCAAAAAGTGTGAGCTGATGCTTTTTTGAAGTCTAATAGGGTACGGATGTGCACAATGTATGTTAGGCCCCCAGGACTTATTGAGGAACGATGGAAACTTGGTGTGCAAGTTAGTAGGTCTCCGAAAATGTGAACGCCTGTAGACAGGGTTATACGAAGGGCATACGTATTGATTTCACTTTTAAGTCATTAGAAATTGGAAGCAAGGAAGTCTGCTTACAAAATTATACATCATTGCATCAACCATAGTGGGAATACTGAGTGTAGCTTTGCTCACCACACTGTTGGAAAGTCCTGCTTCCACCTCAGACATAATAGACGAGATTCAGCATGATGTTACCTGGGATGGAAGTTCTCAGTTATGACAAGTGACTGGGAAGGCTGGATTTGTTCTCCTTGGAGCCCAGAATACTGAGGAGGAATGGGAAATTATGAGACGTATAGATTATTAAAATCTCTTTCCCAAGAGTGCCATGTCTCAGACCAGAGTGCATAAGTTTCATAGGTGCAGTAGTTGATCCAAAATAGAATGTGCTGCCTGACGGCTTGGTGAAGGCATTTGCGACATTCCATTTGAAAGAAAGGCCAACATTCCATTCGCAGTCAGTGACAACGCTGACAAAGTGGGTCTGTCTTCACGTGCAGCAGCAGACGAGGTCAAGATCATAATTACGTTGTGAGTCTGGAGTTAAATACAGGGACAAGGCAGGCCAGTAGTACGCACAGCGCTGTGCCTATGGTTTCGATTGAAGGGATGAGAAGGTCTGTATTTATCGCATTGCTGTTATCATTAAGTCACGAAGTATAGACAGAGTAGGTTAATGCAACTGTGGTTCTGGATTCATAAATACACCCAGACCTCAGTGTTGGTAAAATCAGTGCTGCCATCACAAGTATAGGCATAGCAGATCAACAGCAACCATAGTGCTGTGGGTCTGAGGTCGCATGCAGAGCCAGAGCACGTCAGTTATAACAATAGTGCTGTGGGTTTGCAGTGACATGTATACTCTCAGCAGGTCAATAATAACCAGATTGCTGTATATCTAGAGTCACCTTTGGAGGCAGAGCAGAGAATAGAAACCAAGGTACTGTGGGGCTGGAGTTTAATGCAGAGATTGCACAAGTAAATGAGAACCACAGTACATTTAACCAGGAGTCATATGAAGAGACACAGCATGTCAGTGGCAAGGACATTACGGAAGTTCTGGTGTCACATGTAGAAAGAGACAAGGCCAGTGCTTAACACAATGTTTTGTGTCTGAAGCTACGTACAGAGCCAGATAGGACTCTGATAAGCACATGTCGAGAAAAAGCAGATCAGGCAATACGACAGTGCTGTTGGTCACGAGTCACATGCAGTTGTAGAACAGTTGAGTGCTAACCGCAGTACTAGAGGTCTTCAGTCATCAGGACAGAGCATGTCAGGTTAAGCACAGAGCTGTGCGTCTGGAGACAGAGTAGGTCAGGGGAAACACAGTGCTTCTGACTGCAGTTACTTGCCGAGACATTGACAACAATGGAAAGCAAGGAAAGCAATGTAAGGGACACATGGATGACGAGGGAAGTTCTGAATTGAGTGAAAGGGAAAAAAGAAGCATACGTAGCTTTTAGGATTTATAAAGTGGAAAAGGCCGATGAAGAATATAAGGAAGGCAGGAAGGTACTAAAGCAGGGGTTTAGAGGAGCAAGAAAGAGCCACGACATGCCTTAGGCAAGCAGAGTAAAGGGGAGTTCCAAGACATTCGATGCTAACATTGAAACCAGGAGCATAACGAGGAAGAAAATGGACCACACAGGGATAATTGAGGGGGGGGGGGGGGACCTGTGCATAGATGCGGCGGTTGTGGATGAGATACTGATGAATATTTTGCATCGGCGGTCACCCATTAAAAGGACATGGTGGAGATTGAAATATGTGCGGAGCATACAGATATGGCAGGGCGCAGTGAGATAAAAAAAGATGTGGTTTTGAACCTCTTGAGAAACATTAACATGGATAAGTTGCCAGGGGTGAAAGGAACTCCTTACAGTTAATTGAGCGAGGGAAGAGAAATGTTTGTTGCGGCTTGGAACAAGAGCTTTGTGTCATCGCTAACCACGTAAGAGATCACGGACGACTGGCGAATAGCTATTGTTTTTCCTTTATTCAAGAAGGGAAATTGGGGTAATACAGGAAACTATAGGCCAGTCAGTCTCACAATGGTGTTTCAGAAGATTTTGGAGAGAATTCTGTGGAATAGGATTTAAATACATTTGGAAACGCATGGCCTGATTAGGGGCAGTTAACATGCGTTCGTGCAGTACAGGTCATGTTTTTCTGACCTAATTGACTTTTTGAGCAGGTCACAAAGATGATCGATTAGGGTCGAGCAGAGTATTTTGCTTACACGGATTTTAGTAAGTGATTTGAAAAGAAACCACCTGGTGGACTCATGCAGAATCTTAAGATGCATGGGATCCATGGCGACGTGGCCGCGTGGATACACTTTTGGGTTATCCAAATAAGGAAGCAGATGACTGTAGAAGGGTATTTGTTTTCTGTAGGTCCGTGACTAATGGTTGTCCACAAAGGTTCTTACTGGGCCCTCTGCGAATTCTGATATATATAAATGATTTGGTTTGACATACAGATGTAGAGCAATAATATATCACTCGTATTCACAATGCTGCCGCTCCAGTGTCATAGAATCACCGACATGTGTAGCAGGGAAACAGGACTTTTAGTCCAACTATCCCATTATTTCCCATTTGACACTTATCTCTCTCAAAGTTTCCTGCTCATATGCCCATCCAGATACTTTTAAAATGTTGTAACTGTTGCAGTGTTTATCACGTCCGCTGGCAGGACATTTCATGCATACACCATGTACTGTGTGAAAAAAGTCTCCCCTCACGCCCCTTTTTACAATTTTCCCTCTCACCCTTAAGCAAATGCTCTCCAGGTTTGGACTCCTCTACTGTCGGGGAAAGGTATGAACGTTGCAACTTATCCATGCCCCTCATGATTTTGTAAACTTTTATAAGGTCACCCATCGGCTCCAGGGAATAGAAACAGCAGCTTGCTGAGGCTATCCCTGAAGCTCAACCCCTCAAAACTTGGCAAATTTCTTCCAAATCCTTTGTGTTACGGGCAGTGTTGTAAGTCTGGAATCAAGTGCAGAAAAAGCGTGGACCAGTGGTAACTATAAGTGCTGTGGACTGGTGTCTCGTGTAGATAGATATCAGGTCATTGGGAACAACTGTGTTTTGGGCCTGCTCTCAAATGTAGAGACAGGATAGGTCAATGGCAACCACGGTGCTTTAAGTCTGGAGTTACGTATTGTCACAAAGCAAGTCATTGGTCATCACCATGTTTTGTGCCTCGAGTCACATGCAGATAGAAAGTAGGTTATTTCAAAGCGAAATTACGTCGGCCATACGACATATATTGAGACAGAATAGATTAATAGAACACCCAGTGCTTTCTGCCTGTCGTTACATAGTAGGTCATTCATATCTGTGCTGTGAGTCTGTAGTCAAATATAGATAAACGCAGGTTGGATTAAACACATTGCTGTGGGTCTGATTCGAATGCAGATGCAGAGCAGGTAAGCGGTAACCACAGTGCTGTGTTTCAGGACGCGGATGTAGAGAGGGAGCAGGTCAGTGGTAACCACAAGCCCGTGGGTCTGGAGTCACATGTAGAGACAGCAAGTTAATAATAACCACACTGTTGTGCTTCTGGAGTCTCATGTAGAGACAGCGACGATCGGTGTTGCCCACAGTGCTATGGGTTTGGAGTTAAAAGCAGAGATAATGCAGATTGTGGTGACCATAATGCAGTTGGCCTGGAGTTATATACAGCAGTTCAGTGGTAGATACTGTTCTGTGGGTCTGGAGTCGAATGAAGAGTCAGTGTAGATGAGAATATTTACAGTGCTGGTGTTCTGGAGTCACAGATAGAGGTAGAGTAGATGAGTGTGAAATAGAGTGCTCTGAATCTGGATTCACATAGCTAGCCTGAGCAGATCAGTGATAACCACAGTGTTTTTGTTCTGAAGGCAAATGCACAGAGAGAGCAGATCATGGGAAAATATTATGCTGTTTATCTGATACTGCAGAGAAAAACACACAGAACCTATCCATAAAGCTCAATAACACCATTCTTGGCAACATTCTTATCAATACTTTCTGGTATCCAAACATCACGGTGTCTCAGTGGTTAGCATTGCCGTATCACAATGCCAGGGACCAGCGTTTGATTACAACCTTGGGCAACTTTCCGTGTGGAGTTTGCACATTCCGCCTCTGCCTGGTCTCCTCCAGCTGGTCCCGTTTCCTCGCACAATCTGAAGATTAGGTGAATTGGCCATGCTAAGATGTCCGTAGTGTTCAGGGATATGTTGGTTAGGTTCATTAGTTCATGGAAATGTGGATTAATAGGGGAGGGGAATGCTTCTTGTTGGGTTACTCCTCAGATGCTCAGTCTAGACTTGTTGATGCAAGGAATCTATTTCCTCACTGTAGGGATTACATGAATCTATGATGTTGTGGGTCTGACGTAAGACACAGTGCAGACCAGCAGTATCAAGAGTGCAGTGGATTGCAGTCACGTGGAGAGAATAAGGAGTTGAGTGGTAACCAAGGTGTTGTGAATCTGGATTCAAAAGCAGAGACAGACCAAGTCGTTGGTAATCATAATGCAGTCTACCTTGAGGCAGACATGGAGACAGAGCACATCGGTGGTAACCAAAGTGCTGTGCATCTCAGGTCACATAAAGAGGCAGAACAGATCTTTTGGAAGCACAGCTTTGTGTCACATACTGAGATAGAGTAGGTCAATGGTATGCAGAGGGTTGCAAATGTGCACTCACATGGAGATGCAGAGCAGATCTGTGGTACAGTCAGTGATTGTTTCTGGAGTCACAAGCAAAGAAAGAGCAGCCCATTGTAAAATGGGTGTGGATTCGCAAAGAAGTCCACAGCAGGTCAGTAGCACCCACAGTGCCGTGGGTTAGGCATTACTTGTGGAGACAGTGTAGGTGGGTTGTTACCACAACGTTGTCGGTTGGAGTCACATGGTAACAGATATATGTATTCACAGGTATTCGGAGAATCTTTGAAAATTTCCACAATGATCGTCAGTTGATCTCCATGCGCCAACAACTCCTTCGAGAATGTTACTCAGTTCAAACTACTCCATCTGCCTCAATGCCATTCCAATCTATATCCCTCAAGAACTTAAGCCTGGCCTCTGGAGAAAGCTTGGCACGTTTTGATTGTTCCCACTATCAAATAATCCATCTGATATTTTACAAATGGAGCAGTCACTCGCTTGCTCAGCACAGATAGGAGATCGATACCACAGATTGTGGAAAGCAGTGAAGGGAAGTAAACATGATTGGAAGTCGACATTTTGCAGAAAATGTTCAAGGCTGTTGAAAGAATATTGTGTTCAACTTGAGGGAAAGGAGTATGACGGCATAGAAGCTGTGCTACGATTTGACAACACCCTGTTTACACCCCATTTCTTTACTGTGAGCAGATCTGAGAAACAGATCTTACAAAGGTTTAATTTGCCTTGGATCAAGTAAAATATGGGTTTACATGAATGATGACTTCGTGTGTTACCTTTTGAGGAGACCTGTATTTTCTGGAATTGAGAAGGTGAAGAGGTGACCTGATTGATGCCTTCAATATATGACCATTAAAAGACTGTGAATATAAAGATATTATGATATGGAACCATCGAGTTCATGTCGACCCCCTAAAGAGCTTCAAGACCAGATGAAATTCTCATCCTCCCCCTTTTAGCCTTGATTCACCAAGTCTAGTTTAACTGAACTGCGACATCTTTGGAATGTGCGAGACAACTGGATAAATCAGAGGAAACCCAACAGAGATGAGGTGAAAGTACAAACTGCACAGCCAGCATGCAGTTGTGGAATAGAGCCTCACCCCTGGTGCTGTGAGACGGGAATGCGAACCACTGATGCATTGTGCTGTTCAATGAAGGAAATCGAAATGTGGCAAACTTACCTTGATATGGTACAACATAATATTTCATAATATAACATGATATAATATAATATAAAGCAATGTTAGTTAATATATTGCTCCAGTTTTGACCTCCTTAAGTGAGAAAGTGCAACGCAAGCTTACAAAACAGATTCCTGGGCTGGAGTGACTGATGCAAAAAGTGAGGAATGATCGGTTTTGAATTTATTTTTTCTTTCCGTTCTTCCCCAGCACCCAAGTTTTGCATGTGCAGTTGCGAGACACAACGAAAAACAACAGGTGCATAAACCCTTATTCATTTTCCACCAGCAGGAAGGAAGGAATCACCATAGGGGCTAGTGACAAAAAGGGCCCTTCGCGCCAAAGAGCAATGTTCCATGATCAAAACGATAAAGGGGAGAGCAGGGATAAAATCAAAATAGAGTAAGAGGGGAGAAATAAAACAACTCCACTCCCAGCTGTGCCCGCCTGTCCCTGAAAATTTCGAGGATATTCGGAGGCACCGTGTGCTCCTTCTTCAGGGATATCCGGACTCAAACGTGACCACTTAAGACGGGGAGGCAATCGGTCATAACGGCCCCCTCCACGTCCCGCTGCCGAGACCTGTTTATGATCAGTTTGCACAGGCCCAGTAGCAGACCCACGAGGAGTTCCTCTGAACTTTCCTTTTCTATTGGCACTGTGTGCCTAAAGATCAGGAGCGTGGGGCTTACGTGCAACGAAAAGCAGAGGAGAACCTTTTCAAGAAACTCAAAATGAAACACCCCACATATCATTGGTCCTGAACGCCCCAGCACCACAGAACAAGCAGTTGGGCTGGAAGTCCGTCAACCATCGCAATCTTCACCTAAGCCTGTGCCCTCTGATCCTGGTCTCTCATGTTGAATGGAACATCTTCCCTCATCCACTCTATCGAGACCTTTCTGTATTCTGTGTTTCAATTTGCTCATCCTTCATCCCTCGAGATTCTAGCGGACCACATTCCTAAAACTTTCCTCATACGTTAAGCCTTTCATTCCTGGGAGTATTGTCGCGCGTCCGACAGACGCGCTCGCAAACCACCACATCCTTCCTGAGAAATAGGCCCAAACTTGCTCTCAATGATCAAAATGTGGTCTGGCCAAATCGGAGCCTTATAAAGCCTCAGAACTGTATCCCTTTAGTTTTATTCTCGCTCCTACCTGTCTTGTTTACAATCGTGCAAGTGTGGACCCCCTCATTACTGATATACAAACGAGAGGAAACAGAATATTTTTCTTTACTCCGGTAGCAAACATAAAATGGTGCACTCAGTCAGCGATGCCCACATAACGTGAAAGATTTTATTTATAAATTTCTGAAAGTTTCACCTGAGTTGCCAACAGATTGTTTCATGCTTTCATATGTAAAATATTTTCCTCCTTCATGGAACAGATTAACTACCGGTTGACATTCTGTCGACTTCAAACGAAGTTATGCAGCTATTCTGGAATGAATCACAGCACCATGTGTTTCATAGTGAAAAACAGAAACTATGAGCATGGATAGATCATTCAAGCATTCGAGCCTGCTATAACATTCAATGTGACCTTTGGTGATCATCCAACACGATCCCCTGTTACTGTTTTCTCACCATACCCTTTGATCCATTTCTTTCCAGGAGCCATGTCTAATTACTTCGAAAAACAATATTCATTTTTTTTTCGCCTTGACTGCTTTAAGTGGCAGATAATTCCACAGTCTCCGCGCTCTCTGAGTCAGGAAAGATCCCATCCCCTCGTTCTAAATGGCCTGTTCTGAATGCCTTCGACTGAGACCCCGTTGGTTTTGAACGCATCTGCTCATCACGAACATGCTTTCCTGTGTTTAACCTATATACTCTTGCGAGAATGCTACAGAGTCAGGCAATTCAGACCCTCAAGACTCTTTCCGAACCTTAAGAACAGAGATATATAAAAGCAATCTTCAGCAAGAGAGTGGCTAATCGATGGAATTCATTGCAACAGAAGGTTATGTAGACGAAGTAATTACATTCATTTTGGACTGAGTGGGATAGGTTCCTCACGATGAAGGAAACCTAAGGTTACATTAGATTAGATTACATTAGATTACATTACAGTGTGGAAACAGGCCCTTCGGCCCAACAAGTCCACACCGATCCGCCGAAGCGAAACCCACCCATACCCCTACATTTACCCCTTACCTAACACTATGGACAATTTAGTATGGCCAATTCACCTGACCCTGCACATCTTTGTGACTGTGGGAGGAAACCGGAGCACCCGGAGGAAACCCACGCAGACTCGAGGAGAACGTGCAAACTCCACACAGTCAGTCGCCTGAGGCGGGAATTGAATCCGGGTCTATGGCGCTGTGAGGCAGCAGTGCTGGCCACTGTGCCACCGTGCCGCCCACAAGATGGCGTTACCATGAGATGGCGAGGGATGTTTTTTTTGAGAAACGTACCAGCCAGATTAAATGTCAGAGAAGACTCGACGGCCTGAATGTCATATGGTCTCATGGGCTTTATCACTAGTTCGTCCTTAAAATTGGCTAACTGCAAGCCAACTTATCCAAAAAGATTTAGAGACAAATATAACACAACTAAAGTTAACTTAACGTCTACCATTGGTAACATGTTAGAATCTATTGTTAAGGAGGTATCAGTAAATCATTTAGAAATTCAGAGTATTGTGAAACACTCTGAGCAAGTATTAACGGTAGATTAACGGTATTGTAACATGTACTGATATAAAATGAAAAAGACTTGTTATCTCGGCAAATCATGTCATAAAAGTACATTATCCTAAAAGAACAGAGTGCAGAATACATTGTTACAGCTTCAGACACGCAGCAGAGAGAAAACAAAGATTAGAATTTCGCAGGTTTGTTTCAAAGGTTGTGATCAGAGTGGGAAAAGTTGTTCTTGAATCTATTGATATTTGAATTGAAACATTTAAATATTCTACCCGTCAGAAGAGGATGAAAGACAGTATAATCCGGGTGAGTTGTGGGATATTTGATTCTGTCGGCTGCTTTCCCGAGGCAGCGGGAAGCATAAATGGAGTCAATGGATTGTCGACTAATCTGAAAATACACTGGGCATATTCATGACTCTATGGTATTTCTTGCGGTATTGGGCATAGTAGTTACCGTACCAAGTTGTGATATACACAGACTGGATACATTGTATAGTGCTCGAGAAATAAAAAGTAAGCTTCTTGATGTACATAAGGAATTTCCTTAGCCCTCTGAGAACGTAGAGACATTCTTGTGAATTCTTCACCGTAACATCGATGGGGAAGCTCTGGACAGGTTGCTGGTGATCGTTACGTCTGGTAACGCTCCTGCCCATATTCATCTTAGCACCACTGTTGCAGACAGATGTATGTATTACACTCAGCCATGAGTTAATTCCTGACACTGCTCCTGGAATTCAAAAGTCACAGGTGGGACGTCAATCCGGAATGGCTGGCTTGCCCGAGGGTGGGGTGGGGGTGGTGGTTGAGTTGTGGGGGCATGTGCGGAGGTCTGTGGGTGGGTGGGAGCTGAACATTTCTTATCATGGTATTTGATCTCACCCCACCGTGGTATACTTTCAATGGTGATGCAACATTGTCTGCTCACTGTGAACTGTCACTTTAACAAGTGAAGAACTCAGAACTTGAGAGAGTATTAACTACAGAGATCTCCAAGCCCGCTGAACAAGGCTCCTTTGTTTCATTGATCTCACTGTGACTCTGCAGAACTTGTTGGGCAATAATATAAGCTCTGACACTGCTCCTCGCAACACGTGATTTTGGGGAGGTCAACACTGATCGTGGGACATTTAATATTAAGTCAGTTGCCACAGGTGGGTTCATCCATAAGGAATTGATGTGAACGACCTTTCACAGATAGAACACAGGATTTACCATTTACGGACAGGCCTGCCACTGAGTTAGATCCTGCTGAGTTTGGAGATTGACACTGTGGCACGAAGTGCAGCCAAGATAAAAGTAAAGGCATGCAGAAGGAGGCTTAATGGATAGAGAGAGAGCATGAAATAAAGGTCGAGGGAGTGATGAGGAAGCAAGAGAGAAGCATAATGGAGATTGCAAGATTAACAGGAGAGGTGGAGGAGACAAAATACTGTAAATACAGGTATTCCAGAAAAATTGAGGTGCAAAACGTAATGAGGGATACAGAGAGAGAAGATTAATGTGTTAGAGAGAATAATGTGAGGTATGCAGAAGGAAAGTAAACGGGTTAGAATGCGGGATCAATTCCTGCGGATTGGAGGGGGGTTAATGTTGTACCACTTTTTAAGAAAAGTGGGAGAGAGAAAGCTGGACATTATAGACCAGTTCGTCTGACCTCAGTGGTGGGAAAGATGCTGGTGTCGATAATAAAGGATGAAATTACGAAACATCTGGACAGTAATAACAGGATAGGTCAGAGTCAGCATGGATCTATGAAGGGGAAATCATGCTTGATTAATCATTTCGAATTTTTTGAGGATGTAACTCTGAAGATGGACGAGGGAGATCCAGTAGATGTGGTGCTCCTGGACTTCCAGAAAGCTTTTGATAAAGTCCCACATTGGAGGTTAGTGAGCAACATTAGGGCTCATGATGTTGGGTGCAAAGTACTAACTTGGACTGAAAGTTGGTTGGCTGACAGGAAACAAAGAGCAGTGACAAACGGCTCCATTTCGGAATGGCAGGCAGTGACCAATGGGGTACCGCAGGGAGCAATGCTGGGACCGCAGCTTTTTACAATATATATTAATGATATAGAAGATGGTATTAGTAATAACGTTAGCATATTTGCTGATGATACTAAGCTGGGTGGCAGGGTGAAATGTGAGGAGATTGTTAGGAGATTACAGGATGACCTGGACAGATTCGGTGAGTGGTCAGACGCATGGCAGATGCAGTTTGATGTGGACACATGTATGGTTATCCACTTTGGTGGCAAGCACAAGTAATCAAATGGAATCAATTTAGGTAAAGTGGCCGTACAAAGAGATCTGAGTGAGCTTGTACACCAGTCAATGAAGGTAAGCATGCAGGTACAGCAGGTAGTGAAGAAGGCTAATAGCATACTGGCCTTCATAACAAGAGGGATTGAGTTTAGAAGCAAAGAGGTTCTTCTGCAGCTGTACTTGGCCCTGGTGAGACCACAGCTGGAGAATTGTGTGCAGTTCTGGTCTCCAAATTTGGGGAAAGACATTCTGGCTATTGAGGGAGTGCAGCGTAGGTTCACGAGGTCAATTTGGCGGGACTAACTTACACTGAAAGACTGGAGCGAGTGGGCTCGTATAACCTTGAGTTTAGAAGACTGAGAGGGGATCTGAATGAGACATATAAGATTATTAAAGGATTGGACACTCTGGAGGCAGGAAACATGTTTCCGCTGATGGGTGAGTGCTGAACCAGAGGACATAGCTTAAACATACGGGGTAGACCATTTAGGACAGAGATGAGGATAAACGTATTCACCCAGAGGGCAGTGGAGGTCCAGTCTCTGGATTGATTTCAGAAAGAGTTGGATAGATCTCTCAAAGATAGTAGAATCAAGGGTTATGGAGATAAGGCAAGAACAGGTTACTGATTATGGATGATCAGGCATGATCGTATTGAAGGGCAGAATAGCCTACTCCTGCACCTATTGTCTATTGAAATACAGGTACAGAGAATAACGAGTGGCTGAGAGAAAGTAGATAAATGTGTTCGAGTGGAATGCAGAGCAGAGAATGAAGAGAGAAGTGTGCGTGAGAGAATGATTAATGAGGGACAGTGAAAGAAGATGAATGTGTTCAAGATGAAAAACAGGAACAAAGACTAATGAAAGAGAGATACATGAAAAAAAGAATTGGAGAAAGAGAGATTGGGCAGTGAGAGTGAAAGAGTGTTTGAATGAAGACTTTACAGAGAGAATGAATCGTATATTGTTTGACATAGGTGAGGGAGTAAAAATAACAGCGTTCAAGATAGAAACAGCGACAGAGACATTAATGAGGGAGGAGAGAGAAATTAATAAAGTGTGAAAAGAAAATTAACAGCACAGATAGTTAGAGATACCTCAGTGTGACCTATTTTGTTATTGATATCCTCGGATGTAGTTCAGCAAATGTCAGCTCGAGGATAAAACATTAATCTATCGTCGGCATGATCCTGGTTTCTTACATTCATGTCTAAGCGTTTTTGTGAAGTAACATTTTCACAGTGAGGTCTGAAATTGTATCAAGACAGAGTGATAGAGAATCCTTCGGCGATCGGGATGCAATAAGCTGGCGTCGGGATCTCAGATGTTGGGGGAGAGAAGAACGACATCTCACAGATCAGTACCCTCTGAAAGCACATCATCATTGTCTTCACTCACCCTTCATTACATTTCATTCACAAGACATGGTGCATATTGGCCGTTCCGCCATTTGTTGTCCATCCCCATTTGCACCCCTTGAGAAGAGAATGTGGCTGAACTCCTTCTTGAACATCAGTGGTCAGTGTGCTGCACGCAGACTAACGATAAACCGTCAGTGAAGCAATTAGACAGTTTTGACCCAGTGACTTTGAAGGAACTCTCGAAATATTTCACTTAACTTTCATTCCTATTCATTCACTTAAAATGAGAGCCACTTGTCCGGCCAACATTTTTGCTCTCCATCATTCCCCGTGAGAATGAGGTGGTGGACTGCGCTCATGAAACAAAGCAGTCTGTGTGCTCTGTGTCGACCCATGATTCCATATGGGAGGACTTCCAGAATTTTAATCTGTAATAGTGAAGGAATGCGATGCACTTCCCAGTCACAATGGTGAGTGGCTTGGAGAGGCTGTGATCCCATGCATCTGCATTCCTTGTCCAGCTGGATGGAAATGGTCACGGGGTACAAAGGTGCTCAATCAGGAGTTCTGGTGAATTTTTGATGTGCACCTTGTGGAAGGTACACACTGCCACAGAGATGTGGTGGTCGAGCGAGTTTTATGTTTGTGGATGCTCTCTCAATCAATTGAACCTCTTTGCCCTGAATTGAGTCTCTTGAGTGTAATTGCAGCTGCATAAATCCAGGCAAGTGGGCTTCACACAACTCAGTTGTGCCTTCTCAATGGTAGATAGATTTTGCGAGGTGCGAGGGTTGGAAGTGAGTGGAGTGGAGAGTAAGGAGCTAAATTAGCCGCTGCAGGATTTCTCACCTCTGAGTCGCTCTTTTGCCACTGTATTGATATGGCTGGTCCAGGTTAGTTTCTGGCTCAATTTTCAGACGCAGGATGATGGTAGTTGAAAGCTGTGGGTGGCAGGGTGGGGAATGGGTGGTTGTCAGTATGGAATATAATGCAGATACCATTAAACGTCAATTGGGAATGGTTTGATTTTCTCTTTATTGTAAGCTTCAGGACATTAAATGTTGCAGGGAGCAAATCAGTGAGTATAACACAATTGAGGTCAAAGTGGCAACAAGTACTGAAGGACTGAGAATGGGCCAACTCGGAAGGCTATGAGGGGGATAAGCGGGGAAGGCATGAACAGATAACCTGAAAGATAATTAGGTTTGTGAAAGTGTCTGTCAAACAGGTTGAGGGTGGGGCTGTTGGACTGATGGGCTGCGTCAGCAATCCGTTTTCCCTTTGTAGTTTTTACCAATGATGCTAACGTGTGTGTCGATTCTGGCCCTTTAACAAAGTTGCGTTGTCCTTGTTTATACTGAAGAGGGATCGTGAAGACAGAGTTTCTGATATGTCTGTCGAGGGCTACTTTCAATTGTAGGAGGAAATTGGCAAGTTCTCCCTGTTCATGATATTCTCAAGTTTGTTCATTATTAGTAGGTTGTTAGAAATACCCTGTTAACAGAGAAAGAGCTACCAGAAAAAAGATGTTCCATGCTGCAGCATATGTTTATCACCAGCTTTCTCTCTGAATGCTCACCTGTGCGTATGAACCTGAGCTTGATTTTGCCTTTTGCTTAGTGGTGCGATTTGGGATGTTGCAGAAATTGGAACAGCTCCCTCGCTAACTTGCAATAGAGTCGTTTGTGTTGTCAACTACGTGAAGTTATTCAAAATTCTGTTTTCATTCTGTTCCTGTTTCATACGTAGTTTTCAAACAAATTTTGTTTTCCATCAAAACGTACTGTTTGACCAGCTACACCACTCCTGGAATTTCCACTGTCCATCCGCCGAAGAAAGAATGTTCGGCTCTGGTGCGTCACCTTAAATACTTTGAGGGAGACTGGCCTTCTCCATAACAGATGTCCATCTGATTGGAACTGCCTCATACTTCGTTCTCATCCAGGACGCACCTGGGACACATAGGCTGCATCCAGTGTCTGACATGCTTCTCTAAAGTTCAATCTCGGTCTCAGAGAGATGTTAGCAAATATGACAGTCTCCAAACCTCCAAGAGAGATTAATCCCAATTCAGGCATTCCTGAAAAGGTTCAGGTGCCGTTACCACTGTCATATGTCAATCCCCCTTGGCCAATGTCACTCCCCTAGCTTTCAGGATACAAACAGAACTGCATTGGTGATCATCTGCGTCTACATTCACACACGTTTCATGGTACAGATCTGGCTATACAGCTGGGGAATGGACATTCTATCTACTTTGGATGAATAGGTTCAGGAAGAACATTGGGTAATGAAGGGAAATATGTGCCGTTTTGGAAGGACTCTCTCTCAGTTGCCCACACTGAACATGGTACCTCAAATTTAATGTGCAGAGCTGACACAGAACTCCCGGACCACACACTGAACACACAGACCCCACCCAGAAATTAAAGACCTCATATTGAAAACAGATGCACCACATTCTTGTGTGTGTGTTGGTGTTTCTCCATATGTATTAGTCTATATGTTAATACGTATGCCTCTGTTTACGTATGTGTGTGTGCTGTGTAAGTTTGCATATGTAGCTGTTTCTGGGAACGTGTTGTTTAACGTGTGTCTGTGTGTGTGTGTGTATGTGTATGTGGAGCGTGGTGTGTTTATGTGTGCGTGGATCAGCCTCTTTCTCTATCTACTTATCCACGGCTATGATTCCACGTATGTGTCTTTATCTGTGTTGCTATGTGCTTCTATATGTGTGTGTCTATCTTGTGTGTGTTTGCGCATTCATGCGTGTAACAATGATTTGTTCTATTGTGCACCTCTGTTCAATGGAGTCTCTGCAATTGAGTCATAGAGGCAGAGAGTTTTACAGAACGGAGACATGGCTTTTGATCGAAACTGGTCCTTGCCAATGAAAACATCCAACCACGCGGAGCACAGTTCCTTGCAACTGGTCCATACACACCAATTTCCTACCCAGGTATTTGGTCAAATGACGTATACTTGTTGTTAATGCACCCACCTCAACCACTTCCACGGCAGCTCACTTCATATGCGTAGAATCCTCTGTCTGAAAAAAACTCCTCAGTTTCCCTTTTTACGGTTTCCTCTCGAACCTTAAACTAGTTCCCTGCATTCCTCGATTCGCAAAGCCTGAGAAAAATATTGAGTGCAATCCCGCTATCTAAGCTTCTCGTGGTCTTCAAGATAACTCC
Organism: Chiloscyllium plagiosum; assembly: GCF_037043375.1. NCBI lineage: Eukaryota > Metazoa > Chordata > Chondrichthyes > Orectolobiformes > Hemiscylliidae > Chiloscyllium > Chiloscyllium plagiosum. The sequence goes on along the minus strand of NW_028270179.1, from coordinate 2,465,920 downwards.
TCCGTATCCTACACTGTCATGAAAAAAAACCCGAGCTTGACCAAACTGTCCCGAAAACTCAGGCGATTGAGTTCGGGCAACATTTTTTCTAAATGTATTCTGCATTCTTTCCAGCTTAATACGATCCTTCCTATAGCAAAGCGGCCAAAACTGAACTGCAGCCTAGCCAACATCCTGTAAAACTGCAACATACCTTCCCAACGTCAATACTCAATACCTTGACTGATGAAAGCCAGTGTGCTGAAAGCCTTCTTCACTGCCCTGTCCACCTCTAACTTCACTTCGAATCAACTTGTGCCTGAACTCCAAGTTCTCTCTGTTGCAATACACTCCTTCAGGTCCGACCATTCACCATGAAACTCTGAACGTTGCTTAATTTAAAATACAACACCTCACCCTTATCTGTATTAACCTCTGTTTGCCATTTCTCGGCCAACTTCCCGCGCTGATAAAGGTCCTGCTGCAAGTTGTGAGAAACTTCCTCACGGTTCACGATTCATTCATTTTTTTATTGTCATGAGCGAACTTACTCCATTTGTCATGTACATTTTCATCCGAATCAATGATAGAGATTAAAAAAAGAGATAATGTGCAATAAAAGTCATCTTAAATTCTGAAAAAAAAGTCTTCACGCAGAGGTACCTGCATATAGTTCCAGGTAAATACTCGGTGTCACGAATGATGCCCAAAATTAAGTTATTTCCTCGTTACAGAAGGAGCAGAAACATTTCTCCTCATGGGCACGTTAGACTCTGAGGTTTATCATTCCGATCACAATTCTTCTGAAATCTGGTGTCTGTTTGTGTGTGTGAGTGTGTGCCTGTGTGTGTTTCTTTTTGCCTGTTTGAAAGTCTGTGTGTCTGTGTATGTATTTATGTCTATGTCCTTGTTTTTGCATGCTTGAGAGTGTGCGCGCGTGTGTGTATGTGTGTGTGTGAGAGTATATGTTTGTGTGTGTTATGTTTGTGTGTATGTGTGTGTGTGTGTGTGTGTGTGTGTGTGTGTGTGTCGTTGGATCGTCACTTTGTATTATGCAGTGACTACTGTCCTCCTTCTCTGCCCCTCTGACTGAATCCCGAACGGTTTTCGATGAAATCTACTGCTGACTGTGCATGGTTTCCGGAGGCCACAAAGAAAGGCATTTAATCACTTTGAACACCACAGAGATATGCAGACCTGCGCATGCTCCCAAACGAATATGGTGTCATCCAGATCGGGGTGAATTGAAGTTCCATTGAATTTCGGTAATTCAACAACCTTCTCAATCTTGTATTAATAAATTTGACAAATTGCATTCACGAATCGAAGCGAAATCAGTGCACACAAGGAACAGTTCCCTGTCATCCTCGGACTCTCAATCCGAATGAACTGAAGGCAAACACAGCTGATCAGTCCCATAGGTGCAGTTAAATATTTGAATGTACTGGGCCAACCCTTCATTAGCAAATGGAGGATTCAATGTTTGATCGAAACGCCAAAATTTCAAAGCATCAATGTCTGCTCCTCGTTCTCACAGTGGTTAGTAACCCGGTCTGTATCATGGGCGTTTAGGATTCAATTCACTGGGCAGGCAAGTCGAATGAGTTCATTGAAATAATGAAAACATGACACTGGAATTAGATTTTCAAATTGAAAATCATTGCGGTTATTGGAATTTGTCATGCCCATCAAGATTTTACAACAGAAACAGACATGGTGAGTTTTCGTTTGAATCAGGGATTGCAGTCTGAAACAATCCCCTGAGAAGAAACTCCCAGCTCTGCAAATTCCAGTGACAAGCTTCATAAGGGTTTTCACACAGAAATGGGACTGAATCGACATTTCTGCAAAGCCAGTGAACTGGTAGCTTTAATCCAGGATCATTTCCTGGAACAAGATGGGTTTGAATCGAGTGACACCAGCCATTTTCGAGTTATGTTGCGAAATCTGACAGAATTCACGCATACTCTGATAGATATTGAGTATCTTGTAAACAGTGACGAGGACAAGACACAGTAACCCAGATTGTAACCTTTGCCTTTATTTTCATTAGTTTTGTTAACTTTTGCATGGTAACTGTGCATTATCCTGTCATTTACAGACACTAATTTTGTTTCTTCCCTTCTCCCATTTGTATTGAAGTATTGAAGATGGAATTCAAGCCCCTTCCAGTAAAATTAAACGCATGGACATAATTCATCAAGCATGCAAAAAAATAAGAGTGACCTGAGTGCTGAGTGAATCTCAAACTTGCATACATGACAGGAGAATTTGAACTACATAATACACTAACAGAGAGTAGAGAATACACTAACAGATGCAGAGACAGAATGAATCTCGCGATCAGTACATGTCCAGCAACAGAATCCCACAGTTATATACAATCATGAATCTGACAGTGAGAGATGGGGAGAAACTCTTGGTCAAATACAGAACCAGATGCTATTTAATGCAGATTGAAGTCCATATTCACCGGCACTATCCGTGATCGACACAAACACGCAGAAACCGCTGGAATTATCAAACACAGGGCACTTTGCACAAATGCCAACAATTGACTATTTACTTAATCTCTGAACCACAACATTCCGATTGTAAAAATGGTCTGACATCGAGGGAACGAATTATTGAACAATATTAAATATTGTGTTTTAGCCAGCTCCCAAATTGGCCTGTACAATGTCATTAAGTAATATGCGCATGCGCTTCTCCAATATGCAAACTTCATTATTCAGGACTGTGAATACTTTTATTGGCCGGAATTCACATTTCTGACAGAGTTGGACAAGTTTACATTTCTTTCAGTATTACAGACAGAGGGCATTTTGAACGTTATTTATGTCCATCAATCTTGCATTTTTTTGCCGAAACTGCCAGCGTAAAGCACCGGAAAATGCTGTTGGCCGCCAATCTTTTCAGATCGAATGGATCAGAAGGAGAGACACTAAGAAGCAATGAGGAATTTGCAACAGCAACGGTATGTGGTGGATGGCAGTTATAAGAAGGAGAGAAATCTCAGATGCAGTCACATAGATGGGGTAACTCAAGGAAAGTTAAGTGAGATAGGCAGTTAGGGCAGGAGTCTTTTGTGGATATACCCATTTCCAGCAGGTATGCTGTTTTGGAAAATGTAGGGGGTGATGGATTCTCAGGGGAACGTCGCAGGAACAGCCATGTTTCTGATAATGAGACAGGTTCGAATGCAGCGAGGGTTACGTGTGGTTCCACGAGATCAACCGTGTTAGGAGATTCTCTCTTCCGAGTTACGGACAGATGTTTCTGTGGCCAGCAGCGAAAAAGTAGAATGCAACGTTGCTTCCCTGGTGCCATGATGAAGGATGTCTCAGAGATGGTGCCGAATGTTCTCACGGGGGACAGGGGCCAGTAAGAGTTCATTGTCCACATTGGAACCAACGACATATGAAGTTTAAATGTTGAGATTCTGGAGACAGATTACAGGGAGTTAGACAGAAATTTAAAAAGGAGGTCCTCGAGACATGTAATATCTGGATTACTCCGGGTGCTCCGACCTGTTCACTGCAGGTTTCGGAGGATGGAGCAGATGAATGCATGGCTGAGGAGCTGGTGTATGGGAGAATGATTCACATTTTTGGATCATTGGAATCTCCTTTGGGGTAGAAGTGACCTGTACAAGAAGGACGGATTGCACGTAACTTGGAAGGGGACTAATGCACTTGTAAGGAAATTTGCTGGAGCTGCTCGGGAGGATTTAAATTAGGAGGTGAGGGCGTGAGAACCAGGGAGATAGTGACGAAAAAGATCAATCTGAGACTGGTACAATTGGGAACAGAAGCGAATCAAACAGTCAGGGCAGACAGGGACAATAAAGGACGAATAAAGGACATTTATTTCAATGCAAGGGTCCGAATATGGAAGGCAGATGAACTCACGACATGGTTGGGAACATGGGACTGGGATATCACAGCAATTACAGAAACATGGCTCAGTGATGGACATAACTTGCTGCGTAATGTTCCAGGACACAAGATGGATAGAAAGGGAGGCAAGAGAGGCAGGAATGGCATTTTTGATAAGGGATAGCATTACAGCTGTGGTGTGGGAGGATATTCCCGGAAATACATCCATGGAAGTTATTTGGGTGGAACTAGCCTAAAACTAAGCTAATACAATTTGTATACATTTGTGTCATATCCCTCTAACACATTCTTATTTATGCATCTATTTAAATGACTTCTTAATGTTGTCGCTGTAGCTGCATCAATCACTTTATCTGTCATCGTATTCCACATACAAGCCATAGTTTGTACGAAAAGATTTCCCTTCAAGTCACTTGGAAATCTTTCCCGTCTCGCCTTCAAATTATGCCTTCTTGCTTTGAGCTTCCCTTTCCTTGGCAAAAGACCTTTGTTTTTCAACAATATCCTGGGCTCCAGTTAAAATTATCCCAGCCGATCCAGCCTCTCTGGAAACTCAACCACAGTCACACCACCATCTGACCGCCTCTGCATATCCCAGAAAAAAATGGGCAGAATATCTTGCAAATCTTTTCTGCATACTCTGTCATTTCATAATAGCCTTGGACCAGTCGCTGTGATTTCTGGAATAAAGGAATCACATTTTTAAAAAATGAAATTAAAATGAATGCCTTTGGCAGAATGGCGTAAACGTGACCGAAACATATTTCTCCAGAAGCATCGTTAAACGAGCATGGTTTTATTCATTCTTCTGGATAAATCAATGACAACTCATGGATAGATTGTCAGACTTGTGATTTTCAAAGCTGCCAAGAAACGATGATGATGTATTTACTGGGTGTGCCTGCCCTGTACAAGCGTATTTAACATCAGCTAAATAATGTGGCTTCAAAACCATTGAGCGGTCGTTGACATTATTCTGTTGTTTAGGAATTATGTGTGGTGTTCAAATTGAGACAAATAAGGTATAATGAGGTTTGTACACAGAATAATGTAAAGTTCTGAATGTGTGCATTCTAAGTTTCATTTGGCAGTCATCGTTAAATGGCAAAAACAAGTCAGTCAATATACAAAATTGATTAGTTTACTCGAGTACGATGATAACTGCTTTGATAAAGTGGAGAATACATGATGGGCCATTGTTAGCAGGTACTGAGGGACGCAGTGACGGATTGCCATGCGGATGGAGGCATGTGATGTGCAATTGATCGAATCTCATACGGCGTCCACATTCAATTTACTTTCTATTAAATTCCATAAATATGAATGAAGAAATTGCAACCATCTCTGCTCATTTTTGCATATTCTAATGGCCCTCGAGTTTTTCATGATGCCTCCATGTCTAAACTTTTTGAAGACGAACGTCTCTGTGCAAACTTATGAATCCCGCGTCTGCAATAATTTGCTGCTGTGCCATTCCAAGCACTGATTGTGATGCCTCTCCAGCAGATGGAACCGTGCTGGCCTTTGCTGCCACAATCACAACTGGCTGTAAAAATAAAATGTCTCTGTCTCTGATGCAGATCACAGCGAACTCTGGGAAGTTTCCAGCCTTTCACCGAGCTTCTTACTTTATTTTAAGTGTTTGTCTTCGACCTGCTGAGACTTTCCATTGGTTTCTCGCATCGAAATTACGCGTTCTCCAATTCGGCAACTCAGAGATATATTTTGTAATAAAAATGGTACTCACGTCACTCTAACCTGGCAGCCGCTATAGGCGAGGTGCATTTGGATTGACAAGTTGGGAACTTGTGGCAGAAGAGATGGCACTATCGGGACCCAGAACCTTGAGGGGAATCAGAACAATGCCCTGCGACCAAGAGCACAAATAGTGCCTGTCGACAAACTCAGAGCAGTCAAATAAAAACTCTTTGCTCCGTAATTCGACCTTTCAGGATCAGAATCGGAATTCTTTACTGTCACTTTATTGTTTCCTTTTTCACCTCGTTCTGGCCCTTTAAACCTTGATTTCCTGGTTGCTCTCGAATTGATGAGCTCCTCTACACGACTCTGACTTGTCCTTTCAGTCTGTCTAGTCAGACAGCAGATCGCACATCTCTGTACAGGCATATCTTTACACCATAAGGCTTAGAATGAGAAGAAGGCCATTTGGCCCAATGACTCTGCTCAGTTAATAAATGAAATCCTAACTTATCTAACAATCTTTAGAATCACTGTCTTACGTTATTCCTATATTTCTTCAAACCTGCACTGATTAAAAATTCATATCTCAGTCTTGTATACACATAATCGTCAAGCGTTGACAGGCATTACAGTGAAGTATTCCAGATTCACACCCTCTGACAGGCGAAAATCCTTAAAATGTCTGAGTTAAATGTTTGTGCTTGATTGCACTTCTTCTGTTGCTGACAGCTCACATTTCCTCTTGGACGACCAGTTTAGATTCGCTGGATGCTACTCCATGAGATAAAAATATCGAGCGTATGTTTGTGATAGTTGGTTTTCCAACTCCACCAGGACTGTGGTCTGGAAACAACTGGCGATTCTTTTATGGGCGATGCATCTGTGACAAGTGTTTTGGTACAGAAGCATTTCAACCAAGATGCATCACCATTGTCGGTTCAGTCATCCCTTACTGCAGTCTAGCTTTTGGGTATTTCTTGTCTCGACCTGCTTAATCAAAGTTTGTCCAGTGGAGAAATTCATTCTGATGGACATTGAAGAGTATGATGTGTGCCGTATTCACCCTCAGTGGAGTCTCCAATTTGTTTTCATGATCAATGAGACATAATTTATGAAAGGGTGTACTGGGGAGAGCAGGAGATGTCAGTCAGCACAATGTTTTCTTTAATCTATCTGACCTGCTGTCATTGAGATTTATGTGTTTCTGAAGCCAGTTTTGACGATTTCCAGAGTTACTCCTTTCCCACCTCTCTCACACTGCCACGAACAATCATGATCCTGTCCTGCCAATGGGATAGGAAATAATTAACGAAAGTGATGGTGGGTCCTGAGATATTTCCAATCAGGCCTTTTCTTGATCAGTCCAATTGGCAAAACACAGTTGCAATCGGGAAGGGAATAATGGCTGACGAGCTGAAAGAATGTCATTTTTAAGGACGTGCACTGTATCTTCAAAAACTAACCTACAACCCTCCCCCTGCATTGTGCATTTGTGCATGGAACTCCTTCTGCGTGGGGAAGCACACATGCAGGACCACTAATTCCCCAAAACCAGGAGTGAAGGCCATGACACCAGACGAAGGCAGCCTCGTCTGAAGTTGCCGATCTAGCTTTAAGCAGTCTCGGAAATCTGGAAGAAAGCTTAGCATTGTCCTTTCCACTCCTTCGCGGTGAGGGGTAACCTGATGACAATCACACCATTCCCATTCAGAAGAACAAACAAGAGGCAGCGAGATGATCTGAAAATCGAAATTGGCCTCACTAAACATCCGGCTCGAATCTGCCACTAAGGTCGCCTCAGCCCAGATTCCACACAATCAGTTTGAGTGAAGTTCAGAAACAGCAAGGAGAAACAAATGTTGGGGAGAGTTGCATATCGATTTCAAATCCGCAGTACAAGTTTTGTGGATGTATAAACAGGCAGTTTGACTTGTGGGGATTGAAATTGTTCATGGAACTTAACAGGTCTCATTGAATCTGCGGGACGAAAGCAGTTAATATCTCAATTCTGACGAGTTTTCATCAAAAGAGTTTGGTTTCAGATCTTCAGCACACGCAGTTCTGAGTTGTATTTTAAATGTGCAAGTGGTAATGAATGTCTGAGGAAAAATGTTATTTAACAGCTGCATAAAATGACACTCATCCCCCACTCCGTTACGATGCAACTGGCAAATGTCTTTAGAAGGGCACATCGAATAAAGGAGATGTGGCAATCGCTGATACCAATGTTGCATGCAATCATTTTAACGAGATATGTGTGAACATCATGTACTATATTCGGAGGTAGGGAGTGTGCAGAATGCATTGGACTCTCACCCCAATGACCTCCCCAGGCTGAATTGATAAGGAGCTCCGAACAAAGATCGATGTCTGAACACATGACACGGGAGGCCTCTTGAAAACTTCTCCAAAACAGTAGAAAATAACAGCAACATGAGGAACTGGGAATGCTGCCTTTGATGACAGTGTGTAAGTGGGGAAACTGCATGAACAAGGAGACATTATGTGGATGTGGCAACTCCAGTCAAAATAACAGGGGAATGTGGAAGCGGGCATATTGTCTGAAAAGAGAGGGACAGGTGGAAGTGCAAATTTTGCTGATCGCACCAGTGGAAGTGGGAATCGTGTCCAATAAAAACAGGGAACATTTGGAAGCTGGAATGTCTCAAAAATAACAAAGAAATGTGTAAGTGGGAATGTTGTCCAAAATAATTGGAATATGTTAAAGTGGTGATACTGTTTAAACCAACAGCACAATGTGGCTATTGGAATGTCATCTCAAATGAAATGATCGTGAGGATGTGGGAATTGTTTTGAAAATAACAGGAGAAATTTATGGTGGGAATGCTGTCTGAAGTTGATTTAATTATTCATTGATATATTTATAGTCACTCGTATCTTGTTCCTTAACGTCGTGAAAAGTATTTTATACCGTGGCCAAACTCTAGTGCCATCTTAAAGCAAAAGAAACATATGTCAAAACATAGAATATAATGTCAGAGAATGAATAAATAACATCTAGAATTCATAGAATCGCTACCGTGTAGAATCAGGCCAGAAGGCCCAAAAGGTCCACACAGACCTTCTGAAGAGTATACCATGCAGAATCATTCTCCTAATACTCTACATATCCCCTGACTAATGCACTTCTTTACACACCCCTGAATAATATGGGCAATTTAGCATGGTCAATTCACCTAACGTGCATATCTTTCGATTACAGAAAATCTCCAACTGTACTGCTCTTTCATGGGCAATGCACCTAGGGGCCAGGAATGAGGGTTACCCTGGCACTGCAACTGGACCAAATATCACTCCTCTTCAGCGCCATCTTTCCGTTGCCACTATGAGTCCTCGCTGGACCTCACCACCACAGACACAACTGGTGCTGACGGGTGCAGAATCTGGCAAACCGCCGTCACTATGAGCATTTAGAAACCAGCGGCTGGATCAGACAGATTCAACATGGATTTATGAAGGGGAAATTATGCTTCTCAAATCTGTTGATTTTGGGGAGAAATCAGGATGAGGTTGTTGAGTTGTGCAGTCAGCCATGGTCATGATGAATTATGAAGCAGGCTCAAAAGGCCGAAAATACTCCTCCTGTTCTTGTCCTAGGTGCTTGTCCAACACGATTTCGGACATCCGTCGGTAATGTCGCCCTGGCTGAGGCCGCCAGGTGTCGAACGAGGCCCAAACACACCTCAACCACAGCCTCAAGGAATCTGCATTCAGACTGTTTCCACAATGCAGAAGTCACGGTCAACAGTCTGCGCTGCTGGGCCCACTTATCGCCACAGAGCTCTTCACTGAAAGTCAAATAAAAGGAAATAGAAAATTATAAAATGACAACGGGAGAAGAGAAAAGTAAAGAAACGAAAATAAAAGCGGATTGAGCAGACGACCCGGTGCTCAGAAGCCCAAAAACAACTCCATTTTACAGGAAACCAGAGCCAATGACAGGAAATATGTGTAAGTAGGAATACGCTGTAACGTTGCACGACCATATGAACTGATAGTTGAAAACTCAGCAGCCCGCACTTGCATGCCAACGACAGCAATATAATGTCTACTATGTAGGACAACTAATACCTGGACTCCCAGAATTATGCAGAGTCTGTATTATCTACGTGATGCAATGTCTCCAGTACTGCAATGCACACAGCGTGAGAAGTAGTGTCAACTGTTTTTCATCAAATTCTTATGATCAAGCAAAATAAATCCTTGACACTAATTTATAAATCACCCAGTACCAATTCATTTCTCTAACTCTAAAAGTAAGTAAACTAACTGAACTATTAACAAACTGAATAAACCCCTTCTAATTACTAAATAATACCCAATAAAAGATTCCTAAAGAAACCTGACAAGATTTGTTTGGCGTGCTGTTCTAATAGACACAGGTATCACCTCTTTATGAAATCCTAGAATTTAGTCTACCAAATTACAACCAAGTTGCATATCTTCCGCGGTGATGTTTTGCCTTCTCTGTTGATTCTACGTCCGCATTATTCTTTAGTTGTGTCGCTGTTCTCGATGGTATTTCGATGGTGATTCACGTCAGTCATAGAGAACCTTTGAGAGCTAAACATTTTCTGTCGGGTGCTGACGACCGTTGGTTCTGGAAGATGGCAGCCAGCTCTGAGGCCTTTGTCCAACTGCCCCCTTCTTTTTATACAATTGGTGAGATATCAGTAGTATTTAATATCGGATTGGTCCTGTGATGTTAGAACTATCAGTCTGAAATTTCTCGGATTCAGGAAACTAAGGGTCTGGTTCAAATTGATTGCCTAAATTCAAAAGCCTGTCGTCTTGGTAAAAAAAAACTGCTGATTTTCCTACTAACTGTACGGCCTTTTGATACACATTTCAATTCGGGTGCTTTCTGTGTACGTGCAAATTTTCATTCTACTGCTCACCGACATCCATTCTAAATCTCTAACAACAGAAAATGCACATAATCTACAAAAGCGGACATGCAACACTTTCATGCCAGCATTGTGCAAACACCAAATTCTAACTTCCTGCCTCACAATTCACTTGTTATCTTTTCAGTTTAACAACATTTGGACCGCATTTGATTGCAGCAGAGTACAGTTCGAACATTGAACACACAAGCTTACAAAGATATGCTGGATCATTTCTAGTCCTTACTGTGTGACAATGCAAACTTGTTAAACTCTCAGACCAAATGGAGTCTTGTGGCCAGTGAAGTCCGTGTTAGTGGCGAATATTTAACAGAGAGATGAACTGTTCAAAATGGTCAGTGACTGCTTCCCGTCACAGCACTTACCATTTTGATCACTGACCAATGTAAGTATTTCTGTCAATAGTGCCATCCACCAGGCGTTTGGGCTGCTTTTCTGTTCGTGTTCTGAGTTTAGTCTGCAGCTGAATCTCCACAATAAAAGTCGAGTTCCTGAGGGCTCATGTGGTGCAATGGAAGAGTTGTTTCTTTGTTTCAGGAAATCCAGATTCATCTCCGAAATTTCTTCATCATACCTAGGAAGCACGAAACCAACTTTAAAATAAGGGCAGTGTTTTCATCAAAACTAATATTGACTGCACTTTCATAGTCATAGATTCATGGAGTCCTGCAGCACGGAGACAGGCCCTTTCACCCAAAATGATCAATGTCAATTAAAAGGTCACCCATACTAACCCCATTTCCCTGCACTTGGCCATATCCTTCTAAACCTTTCCGATCGATTGTATTTGTCCAAATGCATTTTGAATGTTGCTCGTGTACTCGCCTAACCAATTTCGCTAGCTGGTAATTCCATATGCAGACCAGCCTCTGCATAAAATAAATGATCTTCGTGTTCCCTTTTATGCATTCCCATCTAATCTTTAACCGATGCCCTCTTGTCCTTGATTCCCCAACACCGTGAAAAACTGTCCTTGTCTCTCATGATCTAATCCAATCCGATGAGATCCTCCTCAGTCTCCTATGGTATAAAGAAAATGTTCTATCTTGTCCAATCTCTCCCTATAACTTTGAAAGTCGAGTCTTCGAAACATGCATGGAAACACATTCTGAACTCTTCCAGATTAATAACAAATGTTCTGTAGCACGCTGAGCACAATTGAGCACAGTACTCCAAGATGCGACCACGCCAACGTCCTGTACGACTGCAAAGCAACTTCTCAATTTCAGTACTCAACGTCCTGTCTGATGAAGGCTAGTGTGTGAACAGACTTGTTTTCTGCTCTGAGTACGTGTGACTCCACTTTCAGGGAATTGTGCTCCTGAACTCCAAGGGCACTCCGTTCCAGTACACTCCTTAAAGCTTTAACTTTCACCATGAAAATCAAATCTTGATTTGACTTTACAAAATGCAAGGCCTCACACTTATCCATATGAACTGCTCTTTGTTTATTCTCAGCCTGATTAAGGTCCTTCTGCAATTTATGATCATCTTCGTAACTGTCCATGATCCTTCTACTTCATGTACTGCATGTTTCAGTAAATGATGTTCAGTTACCCAGAATGCATTCTAAAATCAAATATCCAATGTGTCTTCTAAAATCAATCTTATGTACCTGAACTGTTATCTTCAAGGTCCCGTGCATATGTGAACCAAATGTTCGAGGTAGGGTTAGGATTCTAGTTACATTTGGTCTTATTTAGTGGAATGTCATTTTAATGAGCACAACGTGGATCCAATCCTCAACGTTGATCTGTGCTTATTAACTACAGAATAGTTTCTCATTTGCTATCAATAGTCTCCTTCTTCCAGTCATCGCATCGTGCAGCGGACAGACTCTACAGAGAAAGATGAAATCACCGGTTTTCCTGTTCAGCGTCTTGGTGCTTGACGAGCCCATTACTGTGGATGGAGAATCTAGAAGATGTTTTTTGTTTATAAGTACAATTATGTTAAAACGGATTTCATCACCAACAGCTCCACAATCGGATGCTGTTTTGGAATTGAATTTTGACATCGATGTTGCTTTTTTTCAAGTAACCAGAATCCCATTCCTGCCAGTTCTGAATGAAAAGTTAGCTCCTCATTTTGTAGAATTTTCGAAGAACTGTTCAATTCAATTTGCTAATTATCTACCAGCAAAACTATGCACCAAGAACTGTTCTAAGCAGCCTGGTTTCTATGATGAACAGGGACATGCTTTCAAATCTCTTTTTGACCTGCTACTCCCGATGTCTTTAATATCCTTTAGTCGTGACAACACTTCAGGATCCCCATACTGTTCCAATTATGATAGATTTAGAGATCATTGTTTGGATTGTATTCAACTGCCTGAGCCCCGAGCTGTGGAATGTACTCCGTAGGAACACAGTTTATTCTCTAAAAGATTACTTAAAATGAAACACGATACAAAACTGTCTGGTAACCTGCTTGCATATATCCTTCTTTTTTATCTTTCTGTATGAAAGAAAACACTGTGCAGAGTTGGTATACATATCCATTGATAAAATCACACAGGAAGCATTCTGCTCAGTTCTGGTCCACATATCTCCTGACAGGACACGACGTGAAACACTGTGCTTAGCGATGGCCTCGATTCTCTTTGGTAATACGACATGAGAAATCTGTGCATCCTACTTTCCTTATCCCTCGGTTAGACAGCACTGAGAGAACTATGCATATTGCTGGACTGCATGTGGCTCGACTAAGTCGCAGTAGGAGAACTGTGCACGTTTCTGGTCTCTGTATACCTTCCTTAATCCCCCAGGGAGCTCTGTACACCGTCCTTGTCCCCATATCCTTTAGTTAAACTTCACTTGGTCCGCTGTATATAGAGATAGTTTCAACTACGTTTGTAAGACCACACTGTACATAGTTGTCGTCTCCACATCTCTCAGTTCGACGACATTTGTAGGACAGAACACACCCTTCTCTCAGTGACCACAATTGGAGTATATCGATACTTTTTGTCTATACCTTCCTTAATGAGACAGTACTGAGAGCATTGGGCACTGTTCTCCTCTTTACATCCCTTGGTAAGTCTACACTAGGAAGATTGTCAAAGCTTTGGTCGACCTGCTTCGATTGGACCGCACCAGCAGCAATGGATACAGTTCTGCTCGCCTTAACACTTGGTTAAATGACAGATTGGCGACGTCCCCATTGAACAGTTCCTTTTTGTCTTACAGTTCCCATACCACCTTGTGAACTTAAAAATGGAATTTGTAGGAATCCCGTTGTCCTCCGCATGAAATTCGTCAAAGTGATGCTTGTCTGGCAGAGAACTACTGCAGCAAGTCAAAACGGATGTGAAGCAAAAAAAAATCGAATGTGAGATTCGTGTGAGGGACCAGCTGACTTCTGTTGATCGACTGTGTGTCATTGTGTGGATCCAAAGACATTTGACTTATTGCTTTCTGAATTGTATAAATAAAATTAATTGCATTGCCTGTTGTCTATGCTGTAATTTTTCCACCATTTCATGTGGCGGGGGCGGGGAGGGGGGGCGGGGGGGGGTGAGGGGGGAGTCGTAAAAACAAGCAGAACTATTCCAACAGCACCATCCTCACAGAGTCATATCGTTCGGCCGCAACCATTTGTCACCATTCCGAGGGAAGTCCTGTCATATTGGAAGACTCGGTCAAGGAATCGTCATGCTGGTTTGCACCTACCACCCTCCATCAGCTGACGATCTTGTGTACTACAACATTAAACAACAGTAATGCACTGTTGGAAAGCAGCCAGAAATCACAAATCATTCTGGCTTTTGGACTTTAATCGCCTTCACCTTAAAAGCCTTGGCTTCTCCGATGCCTCTTCAAATTGATTTAGGCTTGAGTGCCAAAGTCTTTCCTGCAGTTCCTGGTGAGGGAAACCACAGAAAGGGAAATAATGTCATTGCCTTCCATCTTTCAAATCTTCCTTCCTCGAATGCATTTACCACATAATCATTGGTAGGAATAAAGGCCATTCTGTCCTAGTAAAGATGCAATGTTGCCTTCACACTGAGGACACATTTCTGTTGTTGGGTATAGTCATTGAGCCAAATCGAACAGAGCTTGCAACGATCAGTAAGTTTCAATCCGGGCATTCATGTGGCGCCAGTGGGGTTTAATACAATCAAAATCTCTTAAATAACGTTGTAGCATATTCTTCATGCATAATCATCTCAGTCCACTTTTGACAGACCTCTACAAATTCCTCTTAACTGGACTTCGTGAAGAGTTCGCCAAGGAGATGTGGTGAATCTCTGCAGTTCATCATTAACATGGTACACACTTTTTTTCAGAGCTTCCGTGGTGCTGTTAATTGATGCTTTTGTATGTGGCTCCGAAACATTCACTCTGATTTCACAGAATCCTGACAGTATGGAAACAGGGCATTAGAACCAATGGGCTCAATCAGACCCTCCGAAAACCATCAGATCTCGAACCATTCCCCTACCCTGCAATACTACTCTTTCCCTGTCCAATACACCTAAACTACACGTTCCTGAAAACTGTGGGCAATTTAGCATGGCCACTTCTCCTTGCCTGCATACCTTTGGACTGTACGAGGAAACCAGGGAAATCGGAGAAAACACACGCAGAAACTGGGAGTTGTCTGTTTGCAGGTGCTGAAAGGCCTGCCGATTTTCACTCGCGACTTCCCATTTGGTTAATCTCTGAGACAGAAGGCCCGGTTTCAAATTCTACTGATTGTAGAGATATGTCCTAATATATTCAGCCGATGGAGGGTCCCTGTATAATGAATTGATCAATGGCAGTCCCTCCTCCCACAATTCCGCGCGTCTGTGAAAGGGTTCTATCTTATAGCTTGTGTGTCAGTCTACAAGAGCAATGCGAAAGTCCCTGGGGGCCAGGAGATGAGCCAGTCTCTATTGCAAACGCTGAGAATAATGGGAATGGTACTCTGGATTCCTGTTCCACCTTCCATCCAAGTCAGAAGGGAGAGGTTTCATTGTGGCTGCAGGACAGAAGAGCAAATGTTGTCACTCTCAACTGTGAAGCTATGTCCCCAACGATATATGCAGGTCTGCGTGTTTCATTTTGTGCTTTTCTGAACCCATTCAAAATCCCCAGTCAAACATGTTGGTCCCCAAAGAGACCCATCAGTCACACACTGACCAATGCCGAGACTCTGAGGGCAACAAACTCGAGATCAGAAACACACATTCCGTCCAAATCTATTGGTCAATGTGGCTGAGCCCAAACTCTGTGTGTTCAACCGGATCTCCCTGAATGTATGCATTTCAAAATTAATTTCTAACACTCAATTTGGGTTGGTCTGTTAGTTGAAGGAAGGAGTTACGGGAAGAGGTTGTTCCACCAGATATCACTTGCAGAGTCAGGATGTGAGAGCTCGACCATCTTTCTCAAAAGCAAACCACACAAGGCAGTCTTCACCTTGGATTCAAGTTGCAATCGGATCAATTTCTGATATTCCGTGTTTCTTTCAGTAGACACCTAATGTCTACACACAGAATAGCATCAGTGGAGCAGATTATGCCATCATGACATTATTTTCATTTTGTGATCTTGCTGTGCATCTATTTTTTTAATCGATTTCCCTTTCTCTATGCTGAGATTTCATGAGTTAATTCCCCACCTTGCAATGTCTCGCGACATCTCTCTCTCTCTCTCCCTGATAAATTCAAGTTCTCCAAACGTTTCGATGTTTCTTTTACTTTATTCACTCCAGGAATTGGTATTTATCACCATACGCAATTACCACTTCAGAAAGTAGTGCCTTTTTGAAATATTATGTTTCATGTCTTGTAGTCAAATTCCATAGTGCCGTTGCAAAAGCAATTTCAACATCTTGACCATGCAGGAACAGCAAAACATTTCAAAGTCAGGATTGTGAGTGGCTTGATTTGGGGACATGCAGAGTGTAATGTTCACATATGTCTGCAGCCCTTGTCCTTCCTTCGAGGTGGAAGTGGTCATTGTTTTGGAAATTGCTGTCTGCGGATCTTTGGAGAAGTTAAGCTGTGCATTTTGTAGTTGGTAAACATTGCTGCCAGTGTGCATTGAATGTGAAGGGACGTCATGCCTGTGTACCGCAACATGAAATGTAAACTCTGTTTTCTCTTCACAGATGGTGCCAGACCTGGAGAGTTCTCCAGCAATTTCACTTTTTGATAGTCCCTCACTCTTCGGAACATTTCTTATTCACGTATCCATCCAGAAGTCTTTAAATGTTTCACCATTATAAACCTGCACCACTTCCTCAGGCAGCTCATTCAAACATTCACAATCTATGTGTGAAAGAGCTGCCCCTTTGGTCCCTTTTACATATTTCCTCTCTCATATTAAGCCTATGCCTTTTTGCTTGGACTACCTACTCCAGAGAAAAGGATTTGTCTATTTACTCTATTCTTGACCCTTATGATTTTATAAACCTCTATAAGGTCAGCACTCAGTTCCTGACTCTGCAGGAAAATTAGCCCCAGCCTAATCAGTCTCTTCCCCTATCTCAACCTCAAAACTTTCAACTCTGACAACATCATTGTAATATTTTTTTCTGAATCGTTTCAAATTTCACAAGATCCATCCTACAGCACAGAGAACGGAATTGCAAGCAATATCCCAAAAGTGGTCTAATCAATGTCCTGCACAGCCACGACATGATCTCCAACTCCTCTCGTGAAAGCAATGACCAATAAAGGCAGGAATACCAAAAACAGCCTTCACTGAATTATCTATCTCCAACGCCACTGAGCAGCAAAACTGTTTACAAAGTACGAAGGCTCACGGCAACCAGTTTGAACACGAAAAGCTGCCACACGCTTCAGAATGTTCGTAAGTGGAAGAGCTGTGCTCGCTTTGCTGCTGACGGGGCAAAGACAGCAGTCAGAACGCTATTACTGCATCAACAGGTGTGGGCCAATCTTTAAGAAATAAGATATTGTGTGGGCATCTGTAACTATTTATCACAAGTCAACTGAATGTTTCACAGTAATGCCGACTGCTTCTCATTTCAAGCAGTGAAGAGTAATCAATTCGCATGACTGTTCCATTCACATGACTGTTCCATTCACATGACCACGGTTTGAACTCAATCCGCACGGACCTGTGGGACTATTCACTGGAGAATCATTTGAGAGCTTAGAGAAAGGGTGTGCGTGCTCCATTCATTTGATAGCTCCTCCGAGGAGCTCAGTGCAAACTGGGGAAAAGATGGCTAATGATCCTTGCAGCCTTCATCTGGTGGAAGCTTTTCCTGCCAATGAAAGATGTCGTGTTTATTTTTTTTCTGGTACTTCTCTAAGTGTTCAATCTTCTGAAATATTGATTAGCACAGATGGTATCCATTTCGCCTGTTCCACCTGCACTGACATGAAGGATGATCATGATTGATGTTTGCCTTCGTACCATCAGAAAATTGTGATACCAGAATTGGAAAAAAAATTCAGAGGAAAAGCTATCAAGCTGAGCATCAACCGCTTTGATGAAAATAATGGAATTATCATTTTCAATACAGTGGCCAAAACAACTGCCCGCCACTGACCTATCATTACTTCCCTTGCAAATCCCTCTAATATGTCATACACCTTAAAAACAGACCTACGGATCAAGCTAGTCCATTTTGGTAAATATGTCCGCCTATGCTAACCCGATTTCCCAGCACTTCGCTCATATCCTTCTAAGATTTTCTTAATCAACTATTTGTCCAAATGTCTTTTAAATGTTGTTAATGTACTTACCTCAGTGACCTCGAAGTTATACCTAATTTCAAACAATGTGCATGGTCCTATTCTCCATGTCTCTAAGTTAGACCACACTGGAAGTAACGTACACTGCCTCAATAATAACAAACCTCTGTTAGATCATACTAGGAGCACCGTAGTATGGTGCACAGTTCTGATCTCCATTATGCTCAGTGTGATGCTGTTTTGGTGCCACAATGTACTGAACATTTTATTAATTGAGACCTCATTTGCTTTTCGCAGTTAATGAGCTGGAACGTGAGTATGAAGGACGGATCTGCAGAGAAGAAGACTGTCATGCAAATGAGATTGCGTGTAGTAGGAGATATTCCTTCACTGCCATCATCTGCTTTATTATCTGACACAAAAACGGGGGTTTCCGACTCTAAGATTCATTTGACTTCCGACTAATGCTCGCCGTCATTTTTATCAATCAGTTTCTGCTTCATTCTTAAAGGTTAACCATCCCTTGACCAACTGCGTTCTAAAAGATGGGAGTAATGCTCAATGCATTAATTACCACATCTTGGTTGTCTCTCAGTGTTTCACTGGGATTAGTTTGTGCACACTATAAATGGAGAAATAGAGAGGTCCTAAATGGGAGGGTCGCATTGCTATCATGGAGCTCTATTATTATCTACACAACCAATGTCACTGACCCCTCCATTACAGTCCCTAGCGGTGTCTATCACCTCATTTCTGCACTCTTGCTACCCACCTCCCACTTCTGGTTTCCTTGTCTAAATTTACCCCAACATTCCAGCTCTCTTTTTATTTCGGTATTTCCCTGTTCCTAACATTCCCCCTCGGTCTTTCCGTACTACTTCTGTTTCTTCCTTTGTGGTTCTCCATCCCTTCACCTCTCCTTGATTCTCACGCCTTATTTCACCTGGTCTACTTCTTCCTTTGTATTTTGCACTCTTTCTTTTCTCAGCTATTTATTTCCTTTTGTTTCACCCCAGTCTCGTGCCATCACCTGTATCTCTCCCTCTCCTATTATTTCCTTCCGTGTCTGTTTCGCTGTTTCTCCCCGTTTTCCTTCCCCTTTTCCTCCTGCTGAATTTCTCACTCTTTGTATTTGCCTTCTATTTTTCCCCATAAATGTTCTGTCTGATTCTCACTCTTTTTCCCTGTTTCTCTGATTCTCCTCAGCTTTTTCTTAACATCCACATTGGGATCCCCATTCGGCCCATTGAGCCCACATCGACCCTCTAATGCTCACAACCCGCTACCATAACCCTTGATATAATTGTAATCGCTAATCCACATTTTTTTTACATTCGTGGACAGTTCTGGAATTTGAAAATGACAAACCCACCCAACTTGCATAACGTTGGATTGTGGGAAGTTGCTGGTATCATCTTCATTTAGACAATAGACAATAGACAATAGGTGCAGGAGTAGGCCATTCTGCCCTTCGAGCCTGCACCACCATTCAATATGATCATGGCTGATAATCCATAATCAGTATCCTGTTCCTGCGTTATCTCCATAACCCTTGATTCCACAATCCTTGAGAGCTCTATCCAACTCTTTCTTAAATGAATCCAGAGACTGGTCCTGCATTGCCCTCTGGGGCAGACCATTCCACACAGCCACCACTCTCTGGGTGAAGAGGTTTCTCCTCATCTCTGTCCTAAATGGTCCACCCCGTATTTTTAATCTGTTTCCTCTGGTTTGGCACTCACCCATCAGCGAAAATATGTTTCCTGCCTCCAGAGTGTCCAATCCTTTAATAATCTTATATGTCTCAATCATATCCCCTCTCAGTCTTCTAAACTTAAGTGTATACAAGCCCAGTCACTCCAGTCTTTCAGTGTAAGGTAATCCCGCCATTCCAGGAATTGACCTCGTGAACCTACGCTGCACTCCCTCAATAGCCAGAATGTCTTTCCCCAAATTTGGATACCAGAACTGCACACAGTACTCCAGGTGTGGTCTCACCAGTGCCCTGTACTGCTGCAGAAGAACATCTTTGCTTCTATACTCAATCCCTCTTGTTATGAAGGCCAGCATGCTGTTAGCCTTCTTCACTACCTGCTGCACCTGCGAGCTTACCTTCATTGACGGTGTACAAGAACACCCAGATCTCTCTGTACTGTCCCTTTACCTAAATTGATTCCATTGAGGTAGTAATCTGCCTTCCTGTTCTTGCCACCAAAGTGGATAACCATACATTTATCCACATTAAACTGCATCTGCCATGCATCCGACCACTCAGCTAACTTTTCCAGGTCACCCTGCATTCTTCTAACATCCTCACCACATTTCACCATGCCAACCAACTTATTATCATCAGCAAATTTGCTAATGTTATTACTTATACCATCTTCTATATCATTAAGATATATTGTAAAAAACTGCGGTCCCAGTACTGATCCTTGCGGTACCCCACTGGTCACTGCCTGCCATTCCGAAATGGAGCCGTTTATCACTACTCATTGTTTCCTATCAGCCAACCAACTTTCAATCCAAGTTAGTACTTTGCTCCCAATACCATGCGCCCTACTTTTGCTCACTAACCTCCTATGTGGGAGATTATCAAAAACTTTCTGAAAGTCCAGGTACACTGCATCTACTGGATCTCCCTCGTCCATGTTCAGAGTTACATCCTCAACCGACACAGGCACAGTTACCCTTGGATGGTCAGTTTGGTCTTCTCGGACCAAAAAGGCATGTTTCCACACTGGGGAATCAAATCAAACCACTCGTACACCACCTCACGACAACAGATAGTTAAGCGAAGGACATGTCTCACCTGACAGCCACGACTGACAGCGGATGCGATTTGGAGGGGCGGGCACTTTCAACGTTAATCTTCCCAAACAAATGTCCGTGAAATGTTTTTGACTCGGAAATTGACTGTTTTTTTTGGAGTAGAACAGAGTGGGGATGCATGCAATTGGGAATCGACAACAACACCCAGAAAATAAACCTCTAAGCTGCTCCACAGATCTTCTGACATAACTCTCGCTCTCACTTGCTCTGTTCCCCAGCCTACATGCATATATCTAATTTAATTCTTCCTGCCTATTCAAAGGGAGGCTGCCTGAATTCCAGGGCCTGACAATACATACGAGTGAGACTGGAATGTCACAGAGATCATTGCCGCGGCCACAAAACTTCAAGGAAAATAAACCTTTTTGTATTATTTTAAAGGCATTAAGTAGTATGAAGTGTAAGTGGAAATGTGGCATTGAGGTCGAGGATCAATTACCAGCAGATTGAGGCGTCAATGAGATGACACCGGGTCATAGTTTTCGTAGTTCTGGGTCTATCTCTCTCTGTCAGTGTGTGGTTTTCTCTGTCTGTCTGTCAATCTGTATGTTTGTTTGCCTGGCCTTCAAAGAGAGCATGTTGAGGCGCAGAAAAGGTGTGAGGGACCGATTAGTCTATTTGCCCTCCTATTGAACGTGTTTTTAGGTCTCTCTCTATCTGGGTATATGTGTTTTTGTGGATGTATCTCTTTCCCTGCCATTGTCTTGCACTTCCTTTCTCTCGAAGGGAAAACGAACAGCAAGCTGCATATTGAAAATATCAGAGAAGGCAATGTCATTCGTCGGAGTGCTGGGGAGTGGGGAATTACCGGGACCAGTAGCGTTGTGTGGAGTGACAGTTGGGATCAGGCTCAGCTATCTTCTCCTTTGACAGCGTGTAGTGTTTTTCACGGTGAGGTCCAGTCTTTCGAAAAGACCCAACCACAGGCCTCAATGTGGTGGCGCTAACCTTTATGGATTAAATAAGTCCATGGCAAGGTGATGGCCCAGTTGCAGACACAGCCAGGAACCCAAAAAGGAAAAATAATACTCCTTTCTTCTTCTAGTCAGCTCCTCCCAGCCGGGAAAGGACAGTGGGCAGACCGAATCTGACACCGTTTACAATCCTAGTTTCATGGAAATTGACTCCAACAGCCCCACGTTAAGATACAAGTGAGACGCCAAATCCTCCAACGTGATAACTGGAAAAGAGCAGTAAAAATCGGATTGTGAATTTCGGCAAAGATTTCCTAAGCCTCTTTCTGTCTCTAAGTTTACTTCTGTCTTGTTCTCATGTTCTCAGTCTATTTGTATTTCTTTCTTATTCGACCTCTCTCCTTTCTCCCACAGTCTGTCTTTCTCTCATCTTTTATCTCCAGCTTTTATTGCTCACTCTGTCACTCTGTTTATCTCTTTTATTGTTAGCCTGTACCTGTGTTTCTCTGTCTCATACATTCTCATGATTATCACCCTTTCTGTCATTTTATTGTCCAACTCAGTCAGTCACTGCCCCCATTTATATCTTACTCTGTTTCTATGTCCCTCGCTGTCCGACTTTCACTCCCTCGTTTCTCTCACACTTTATTTCATACATTCTCTTTCCATTGATATATTGCTCAATCCCTATTTGTCTACCATTCTGTCTCGCTGTCATTATTTCTGTCACTCTCACTATGGCTAATTCTATATTGATTTCAATTTACCTCTCTCATTATCTCATCCCGTTGCGTCACTTGTCACTCTTACGTTGTCTCACTTGTTCTGTTTCGTCATCGTCTCCCTCACTAATCTGACTCAGTCTTTCATTTTTCGTCTCTCACTCCCACTGCCTCACTTGTATTTGTGACTTTCTTTGTCTCTCACTCTTCCCTTCCCCTTTCTTACTCTCAAACATTCTGCCTTTCTGTCACTGTCTGTGAAGCTGCCTGTTTCACTGTCCGTCTCTCTCCCCTCTCTCATTCTCTATCCATCCCTCTCTCTGCCGTTCAAACAGAAACACTCTTGCTCTCAATCTCTGATCTGTCTCTTTCTGTCTCGCTCACAGTTTCACTGTAGTCTTCTGGTTTCTCCGTAGATTCTCTTCACAACGATTTGCAGCTTTAGATTCGGAATTTTACTCCCTTTGCATATTCTCCAACTTTTATTTTACGATGGAATACTTTCCTGACACACTCCAGGTGAAATCTACTGCTTCCCCTTTTTTACTCCAATGTGAACGGGCTGTGTTTCAGGGTTTGTCTTGGGTGGTGCAGTTAAGCCCGGAGATGTTTTGAGGACCGATACTGTACAAAGTCCATCCTATCTCCGCAAAGCTGAGTTGCTCTGAAACCAACAGATCCATAACAATACGGTTAGAGAGACCGCGTTCCTGGTTGTATGGTTCTCGACCAGCTTGAAGTCATTAAAGTCTGTACTCGCCCTCCGAGAAATCCCGGGCTTGCACCATCTCACAGCATCAGCATTTCAGAGAATCTGACCATGTTTCACTACCTCGTTCACTGGACCAAATTGCTGTTCATTTTACGTAATCCCACAAGCTGTCAGAGAAATAGCTATTCTAAGATATGTATTTAGAATCCCGGCGGTCTATAAGCTGAAACTAAATGGCCTTGTCAAGTGATATTGGAAAGATATTTCCGTTGATGGGGAGAATAAGAACCGATGGCACAGCCTGAGAGTAAAGGGAAGACCTTTTAAAACGTGGAATCTATGCTGCTGTATCTTCCTCCGTTGCTATGTCACTGCCTGTCACTCCCTTATTTCTTTCGCACTTTTTTGCATCTCACCCATATCTCCCTCATTCTCTCTTTGCCTTTCACTATGTATCTTTGTCCTTCTTTCTATCACTCTCACTCTGTCTGCTTCTATGTTTCGGTATATGCATATATCGTTCTCTCATCTCTCTGACTGGTGATGCCACAGTGACGCACATTGTCTCACTCACTCTCACTAGTTGTGGAACAATCTGATTCACTCCGTTTCACATTCCGCCTCTCACTCTCCCTGCCTCACTTTTATCTGTGACTTCATATGTGTGTCTCACTCTTACCCTCTCGCTTGTTTCTCTGCCAAACATCCTACCTTCCTGTCGTGTTTCCTGTTTCAATGTCCGTGCCTCTCTGCCTCGATCACTCTCTTTCCATCCGACTCTTTGCCGCTCAAACGAAGTATCTATTGCACTCAATCTGAGTGTGTGTGTGTGTGTCTGTCATTCATTCTCTAACTACAGCTGTCTGTTTGAATTGTCGACTCTCTGAACACCGATTTGAACTTTTTGTTTCCAGATTCTGCTCCACACAATACTTTCTCTGAGGTGTTTTTCCTATGACTCATCTTCCTGGCTCACAAGCCAGGGATTGTAATGAGCGATTCAGAACAAGATCAGTTCTAACTCCCTGGAGCTGAGTTGTTCTGAACAGAACAGACCAACAATAAGACTCTGACAGAGCCCTCATTCCTATGAATATGGAAAGGGACAGATCAAATCCGTAAGTGTGTTAAATCATTCACATCCAAACTCACAGTCTGATATTTCCGGGGCTTGTTCCATCAGAATACCTTGACATCTCAGAGACTTTGTCCAAATTTCACTTTCTATTTCACTGTGTCAAACTGCTGATCATTTTCCCCAATCGCACAGGATGCCAAAGAAATGGCTATTTGAAGAATTGCATTTAGATTCCCAACAGTGTAGATGCGAAATATTGAATGGCCATGTCAGACTGCATGTTTGAAAGATGTTTCCATCAGTACGAGAGAATGAAAACGAAAAAAACAGCCGCCTGAAAGTAAAGAGAAGCCCTTTAGGAACCGAGATAAGGAGAAATTTCTTCAGCCAGAGATTGATGAATCTGGGGAATTCACTGTCAATGACGGTTCTAGAATTCAGGTCGTTGAGTACTTTTAAGACTGAGATAGATATCTTTTTGATTATCATATGATCAAACATTACGGAGTGGAACCGGAAAAATGAAAATGAGAAACTTATTATCTAGGATTAAATGGCGGAGCAGTCTCCATGTAGTAATTTCCGAATCCTATTGGATACATTCTGGAGAGATGGGACCTGTAAAAGAAGTGCGGGTGCACCTGAACTGGAGGGGCAATAATACCCTCTGCGTGAGGTTTGCTGGAGTTCTTTGGGAGGGTTCAAACTAGATAGGTAGGGGGCTTGGAACAGATGGTGTGGTAGGTCGTGTAGCGCTAGACACAGCATGCAGAGGATTTCTGAGAAAGTTCTAGCACTTGATGGGGCAAAGGTGCAGTCATTGTAATAGGTTTAAGTGTGGCTATTTTAATACAAGTATCAAGAATAAATGTGAACAACTCAGAGTCTGGATCAGTACTTCGAACAGTCATGTTGTGGTCATTACAGAGACTTGGATATCAAAAGGCAGGAGTGGTATTAGATGTTCCACGGTTTAGACGTTTCAAACCAGAATGGACGTGTTTTGTAAAAAAAAGGGGGGAAGTGGCATTGCTAATCAGCGATAATATCACAGCTGCATAAAGGAAGATCGTGGAGGGGGGTTTGTCTCCAGAGTCAGTCTGGTTGGAAGTCAAAAACAGGAAGGGAGCAGTCAATTTATTGGGAGTTTTATGCAGTCACCCCAATAGCAACAGAGGCACGAAGGAAGTGACTGGGAGTAAGATTTTGGAAAGGTCCAGAAGCAGAAGGATTGTTGTCGTGGGTGACTTTAACATCCATAATATTGCTTAAAATCTATTTATTTCAAACAGCTTGGATGGAGCAGTTTTTTGCGGGGTGTGTTCAGAGAGCATTCTTGACTCAAATTGTGGATAGGTCGGCAAGAGGGGAGGCCACATTGGATTTGGTGTCTCCACATGAGGCATGTCAGATTTTCAGGTCGCAAGTAGGAGTGCTTTTCAGCGATAGTGATCACAACTCCCAGACGTTTACATTCCTCGTGGAGAAGGTAGGAATAAACGGTTTGGGAAAGTATGTAATTGGGGGAGGAGGGATTACAATTCTATCAGTCTGCAATTGGGGCTCCTAAATGGGAATAGCTATTCACAGGAAAATGCACGACAGAAACGTGAAGGTTGCTTCGGAAGCTCCAGCTAATAGCGTTGGATCGTTTTGTGCAATTGCGATGCAGAAGGAATATCAGATTGAAGGAACCTTGTGTGACAAGGATAATGGAACGTCTGGTCATGAGGGAGAAGGAAGTCTACTTAAGGTTGAGCCAGCAAAGTTCAGACAGGGTTTCAGAAGTTTACAAGTACCTGAAGAGTGGACTTAGGAGAGCTAGAAGTGGCAATAAAAAGCATCAGAGCCCAGTATTAGGGGGAACACGAATGCTCTCTACACTTATTTAAGTGACAAGAGGATGGCCATGTGAGTTAGTGCCGATCAAGGCTGGTGGAGGGAACTGGTGCCTGGTCTCAGAAGAAGTCATTTATAAATACTTTGATTCAGTGTTCACGACAGATGGAGCGCTTGACGTTTCTGATGACAGCATGAAGTAGACTGATATAATCGAACCGTTGATGTTAGGAAGGAGGTTGTGCTGAATATTTTCAAAAAATCAAGAATACATAAATCCCTTGGGATAACAGAATGCACTCTAGGATATTACAGGTAGCCAGGCAAGAGTTTGCCTCTGGCTATGATCGTTGCGTCATTACAGTGTACTGGGTTCGTGCCACATCATTGGAGTGTGACAAATGTTATTCCTTTGTTCAGGAAAGGATATTCGGATGTTTCTGGGAATTACAGACTAGATAATCTTACATCGTGGATGGGCAATATTTTGTAGAATTTTCTGAGAGACAGGATTTATGATTACTTGAAAACCGTAGTTTCATTATACATAGTCAGTATAGCTTTGTGAGCAGCAAGTCAAACCTCACAAACCTTAGTGAATTCTTTGAGGATTTGGCAACACATGTTAAATAAGATCGAGCAGTAGGTGTGATGGACATGGAATTTCACAAGACGTTTGATAAAGTTCTCCATTTTAGGCTTATTCAGAAAATAAGGAGGATGGGGATAAAGATAAATCTGGATGTCCAGATATAGAATTGGCTGGCGCATAGGAAATGGAGAGTGATAGTAAATGAAAAGATTACAGCCGAGGTTTCGGTGACCAGTGGTGTTCTGCAGGAACCAGTTCAGGGACCTCTGCTCTTCGTGATTTTATCAATGACTTTGATGTTGAAGTAAAGGTGGGTTCATAAGTTTACCAATGACACGAAGTTTGGTGGAGTTGTGGATTATATGGAGGGCCGTTGTAGATTGCAACGGGACATTGCAAGGATGGAGACATCGGCTGATAAGTAGGAGCTGAAGTTCAATCAGCAAAAGTGTGAAGTGATGCACTTTGGAATGTCGAATATTCACTTAACATACAGAACTCTTTGCAATGCGGAGGAACAGAGGGAACCATGTCCATAGATCCACCAAAGTTGCCATCTAAGTTGACAGATTTGTTAAGTAGGTGTACGATGTGTTTATTTTCATTAACATGGAGATTGAGTTTAACAGCTGCGCGGTTATACTGCAACTCTATAGACCCCTGGTTAGACCACTCGTCGAACATTGCATTCAGTTGATCGCCTCATTAAAAGAAAGATTGCAGAAAGTGCGGAGAAGACTTCCCAGGATATTGTCTGGACTGGAGGGCATATCTTATGAAGGAAGATTAAGGTAAGTAATGACCTTTCTCATTTGAGCGACGAGGTATGAGAGGTGACTTGCTTTTCTTGCACAGGATGTTGACAGTCATAGATAGAATCGATAAGCAGACTTTTGCCCCTAGCTTTAATATCTATCACGAGGGGGATAATTAAGCTAATTGGAGGAAGGGCCAGAGAAGATGTGAGAGCTGGTTTGTTGACACAGGCAGTGGTGGGTGTGTGGAATATATTGTCAACAGTGATAAATAAATCACATACGTTTTTAAGCGACTAGTCCAACGGCACGTTCGCTCAGTGGTTAGCGCTGCTGCTACACAGTACCACTGATCCGGGTTTGATTCCATCCTCACTGGAATATCTCCATTATATTGCGGAAACAGGCCCTTCGGCCCAACAAGTCCACAGCGCCCCGCCGAAGCGAAAGCCACCCATACCCCTACATCTACCCCTTACCTAACACTACGGGCAATTTAGCATGGCCAATTCACCTGACCTGCACATCTTTAGACTGTGGGAGGAAACCGGAGCACCCGGAGGAAACCCATGCTGATACGGGGAGAACGTGCAAACTCCACACAGTCAGTCGCCTGAGGCAGGAATTGAACTCGCGTCTCTGACGCTGTGAGGCAGCAATGCTAACCACTGTGGCACCGTGCCACGCACAACTGTGTGGATTTTGCACGTTTTCCCCTTTTCTGCGTGCTTGCCCTCCTGGTGCTCTGGTTTCCTTTCAGAGCCACATATATGTGCAGGTTAGGTGAACTGGCCATGTTAAATTGCCATTAGTGGTCAGGAATGTGTAGGCCAGGTAGATTAGGCAGGGGAATGTAGATTCATAGGGGTGGGGCCAGGGGTTTGTATGAGATATCCTTAAGAGGTCCAATGTGGACATATTGGCCAAAGGATGTGTTTCCACACAGTGGGGATTCTAATTCTATTAGTGCAATGAAAGGTATGTCGGTTTGCCTGATCTTAGAGTAGGATAAAAGGCTGGAACAACATCGAAGACCAAATGCCTTTACTGATTTGTACTGTTCTATGTTCTTTGTTTAGGCTTGAAATCTCACAGAATCTGGAAGGTTATTGGGAGATGTAATCGAAGGTTCGGATTACTAACAGGGAAAGACAAGATATATAAGGACAAACAATCTGCACAAGATGATGTTGAATTCAAATATGTGCTGGTACAACATCATGGAATTCCCGCCCCAGGGTCATTTTGGGTAAACTGCAACATATGGATTACTACGAATCAAGAAGGCAGTTCATCACCACATCCTCACAGAGACAACTGGGGTTGGGCATTCAGTCTTTGCCACGAACCAGAGATGCCCATATTGTAGTCTGAGAACGAGGGTCAGGCAATGCAAGAGAGATGACAGAACCCACTTCTACACTAAAACAGTTCTGGAGGTTTGGAACTCACACCCTCAAATGCTTAGCGATGCTAATTCGATTGTTACATTTAAATGTGAGATTGATAATTTTAATTAAGGCAGAGGAGCAAGGGATATGGTCCCAAGCCTTGCATATGGAGCTGGCTTACAGATTAGACATGATCTTCCTGAGTAGCTGAACAGACTCAATGTGCCGAATCGTCTATTCCTGTACCTGCATAGTTATGAAAAATTGACTTCAATCCTCGACAGTTGACGCATCACTCAGACCCTTAACTCTGCTCGATTTATGATGTAAGCATTAAGGAGGTATTTTCAATTTTTCATTTCAGTTACTGTCAGTCTGAGTTAGTGATCTACACCTTATTAGAAAGTAAAGTGTAGCCAGACGCCATTGTATCAATAATTGATACCACCAGTGTAAGCTGTGAACCCATAAAGAGAGGATGATCGTTCCTTCTCTCATAACCACAACGATGGTGTGGGCGACACTGTTATTCCTACTTGGAACCCTGGTATTTGTGGAAGCCACCACAATTGGTAAGTTCTACTTTTCGTTTTAGTTGCTGAGGTTTTTAATCTCCACTTTGGCAAATATGGGAAGCATGGCTTGGAACAGTAACTGATGTGTTCTTTAGATGTGTGCTGCCATCTGTGTGTCTCATGTGTGTCCATTCCGTCAGCACATATTGTTTTTGTCATCTTGGAAGAGAAAGATATCCACTCAGTAAAACACTGAGTGGAATTCCCAATGGGTGCAAAAATTGTACGCCTGATTTTTTTTTTATTATAAGTATTGATGACCAAGTAGCTATATCCTGTCATTTCAGGAGTCACATTCACATGCTGCATCTCAACGACAGCCAGCTGTAGTATTGCAATGGAAATGTCCCAGCTGTAAGCCCGCAAGGCTTGGTTTCAGTCTGTACCTACTCCAGATGCGTGTAACCACATCGCTGAACAGGGTGATTTGAAAACAGCTCCACCAGGTCTGTTCAAAAATACATTCATAGCTGTTTCCTGAGTTTCGTGTGTAAAGGTCAGGACGTTTTGCTAAGACTACACAAGACTCTCGTCAAAGCACTGGTGGAATACTATAAGTAACATTGGGTACCTTATCTGAGGGAAGATTTTAAGATCTGAAGACCACAGGAGCAGAAATTGGGCCATTTCGCCCAGCGAGTGTGCTCTGCCATTCGAACAAGGCTGGTCGAGTTTTCAACCCCACTTTCCCGCTTTCTTCCTCTACACTTTGATCACCTTCGGAGCCAAGAACCTAACTATGTCAATCTTATATGTACTCAATGACCTGGCTCCATGAACTTCTGTGGCAATGAATCCCATAAATTCAACAGTCCCTATCTCGAAATGTTTCTGTTTATCTCCATGCCATGAGTTCTTCCATTCACTGAAAGGCTGACTCCTCGATTCCTCGTTTTTATCTGCTAATGGAAACACTTTTCAAATTCCACTTTGTCCAGGACTTGCAGTATTCTGTAAGTTTCAATCAGATATAAGTGATGGTTCTTAACTCCATCGAGTTCAGTCCCAGAGTACGCAAATATTCCTCAAATGCTAAGTCTTTCATTCCTCGAATGATTATTGTGAACACCTTCCGGACTGCTGCAGAGCCAGTACATCATTCCTGATGTATGGAGCCCAAACCTCTGCATAATAATACAAATGTGGAATGACCAGCCTTACAGTGCCTCAGATGAACATAAGTGCTTCTTTGTTCTTGTCCTTTCGAGATGGATGACGACATTCTATTTGCGTTTCTGATTACCGACTCAACTTGCACGTTTACCTGAAGTGGATCATAGACAAGGACTCTAAGTTCCTTTGAACTTCAGATTTCTGAATTTTCTCCCCATTTAGAAAATAGTCCATCCTTTTATCCGCTCTTCTAATCTCTAAACCTGTCTGAAGCCCCCATGTTTCCTCAATTTTACCATCCCCTCTACTCATCATTGTTTCATCTGCAAACTTAGCCAGAATGCTCTTCGTTGTTTCATGTAGATCGCTAATATATGAAGTGAAAAGCTATAGTCCCAACACTGCATTTTGTGGAAAGCCACTGGCCATGGGTTTCTTTTCGGTGAAGGACTGTTTTTATCCCACTCTCTGCGTTCTGCCAGACTGTCAATCTTCTATACAGGCTAGTACCTGGCGTTTGACAACATCCGGCCGTTTCTACTATGTTGCTTCCTTCGGCACCTTATCAAACACCTTCTGGAAGTGGAGATTGACAACATCGCTTGGCTCTCCTTGGTCAAACCTTCTGTATGCCGCCTCAAAGAATTTAAAATCCCTTTGATAAAATAATACTGAGTTTCCCCTGTTTTACGATGCATTTCTAAGTATTCAGAAATCCCACGCTTCACAATGGATTCCAAAATCTAACCGTCGACTGAGGTCAGGCTTTTCAGTTTGTAATTTCCTGTCTTTCTTCCTATTCCCTTCTGAAACAGGGGTTCAACATTAGTAAGCTTCCAGTATTCTAGGAGTCTCCCTGAATTTAGTGACACCAGAAAGATCACTATTGAAGGCTCCACTATCTGCTTCAGAACAGTGGGACGTAGCCCATCTATATCTGGTAGTTTGCCCACTTACAGATCTTTCACTTTTTTCAACACCTTTTCCTTTTTGCTGTCCACAGACCTAATTTCTGCTGTCCACCCCCACCCCCCTAACGATGTTAGTCGCCCTTTTCACAGCAAAGACTGATGCAAATTACTCATTCAGCTCCTCAGCCATTTCTTTGTTTCCAGTCGGAGCAGAATTTGAGGCAATCCAGAGAAGATCACGGAACTGACATCAGCTATGGAGAGATTGAATAGGACAGGATAATATTGGTGGGAGTTGAGAAAAATGAGATCTCAGCTTGCTGAAACATGAAAGGCTCTTAGAAAAAATATTCAGTGGAGAACAGGAGATGTTGTTTACCGTTGTGCAAGAATTGTGGACCAGAGTGCATCAGCTCTGGTTAAAGTGTAGCCCATTTAAGTCGGCATCGAAGAAGGTAATCTTCTTTTGAAGGGCATTGAAACGGTGTAATTCTTCAGCATAGAGTGCATTTTCATTCAGTCCGTTTATGGGTGAGGTTGACAGATTTCCAGTCAGGATGGGAATCGAGCAATTATCCAGGAGTTGCAGGAAAGGGAAGTGGAGATGATCAGCTCAGTCATGACACCAAATGCACACCCCGTTTTACATTCAAATATACGTACGCAGATCTTCTTGCAGACATACACTCTCTTTCAGACACACTTGTACAGACGCACAGACACACACACACTCTCCCTCTCACCCACCCAGATATACATGCACACACACACTCTCTCACAAGACCTCTCTCCCTCACATGCACACAGAAACACACAAAAATCGATGGGGTGAATGACCATTTGTAGAATTGCATTTTCAGATCCATAACATTTGTTCAAAAAACTACACCACCTCTCGACAGTCAGTGTTGTTTTATCATCCGTGTGACATTTTACACAATCCTGCTTTGAAAATATCATGAGTCTGGCTCAAGATTAGAATACATACAGACTCAAAACTCACTCCTTTATTGTTTTGTCTGAGCTGAGATGTGATTTCTTTTTAAATACAACCTTTAATTATCTCGGGAATACAACTTGCAAAAAGTTCTGGGATTTACATACCAAGGAATCGGAACCTGCAGCCCCATTCTAAAAGACAAAAGACTTAACAGCAATCTATATTTGTTCAATACATTGCATACGTGTATGACATATTGATATTTTGCTCTAAATGCTTCTGTGTCCTATAATCCTACTCCACGAGATACGCAACAAAGGAGCAGCGCTCCACGGTTGCACTTTCAAATAAACCTGTTGGACTATAAACTGATGTCGTGAGATTTTATATAAAAAGTCCACCCCAGTCAAATATCAGCACTGACATATCATCAAATCGAAGAGCAAGTTTGACTGGCTAAACGGCCGCCTTCTGCACATCCAATTTCTTGTCCAGTGTCTGCAAATGGCTGCAGGTTCAAAAACGTCATGGAACCTGAGCTCTTCCAAGCGGGAATTCTGTTCTCGACGCTTTATTAGTGAGCTGGCATTATTGATCATGATTCAAGATGTCAGTTCTCTGAGGTCGAGTACCTACTCACAGAGACCAATCTCATTTAATCCGGTCTTTAAGTATCCTTCCTTACCGAGACCTGTTGAGCTCTCTGTCACATTATCATCATAAAATTGTACGGTTCTACAAGTAGGATAATCTTACGATCGTGTATGTCCTGATGCTGGAAAGTGCTGTCCGGCTAGCCCCATTCGCCAGGATTATTTTGATGCTCCATCTAAATTCATCCCATTGAACTCCACATCCAGATTTCTTTTGAAATCTGCTGTGGAATCAGACTCTGCCTCTCTCCAAGACAAAGCATTCCAAATCCCAGCACCTCTCTGGCTAAGTACGTTACAGAGTCATTGACTTTGGAATCGTGCCATCCTTACGCTCGCCAAAATTCTCGTTGCATTTTCACTCCCTGAAGGCAAGCTGCTTGAGGACCTCACAATTCCTCACCCCAATGCCTGACAGTGAGAACACACTTCTCAGTTGTCAGTAGACTGTACCAATATGAGGCTGTGTGTGGAGAACTGCACACAGTTCTGGTCTGAACAACAATTATTGGAACACAATTCAAGCAGTATGCACCCTTACAACTCCAAGAATGTCTGGTAAGAACAGAAAGGATGAAATCTGCATTGTTCTGGCATTGTGTATCTGAGTCAGGTGGCAGGTGCTACCGCATCTGACGGTTAACATCAACGAATCTTTGTTTTTCTTTGTATTCTCTCTCCTCGCGTCAATATTTTCTTGTATTTTAGAAGGGAGTTACTGCAGCGACGTACCATGTGAGAAGGGTTAAAGGAGTGTGCCCCATTTTACAAGTGTGTTGCGTACGTTTGTGGAATCGAAGAAGGAAAGGGCAACATGCAACACTGGAAATCGTCTGTGTTTCTGATTGGAGAGTTCTGTCATCTCATCAATTCAGGCTTCATGTTATTGTTTCAACTGAACGATCACTGTCCCACTGCTTTCTAAACTACGTGAATAAAACAGGGTGATATTGTAAGCAGTGATTGTCTATGTCTCACTTCGCTTTCATATCAATGTCTTAACACAACGTCAGGAACGAAGGGTGTGCTCAGAAAATGGAAATTATGCATTGACGATCTTTACACTGTCGTAGCTTAGCTGACATGTGGGTCTTTGGTGTGGCCACAACTCGAGGAGCATTTGCAGTTTAGGTCGCCACACAATAGGAAGTATGTAAACGCTTTGGAGAGGCAGGAAAAGAGGTTTACAAAGATGTTGCTTGGATCAGAGACGACTGGTTACCAACAGCCTTTTGTCAAAATTTGAATTGTTCGTGCGCGGGTTTTGAATCTGAGAGGCGATTTGAAGGAAGTATATAAAACGATGAGGGGCTTGGATAGGTTACCTAGCCGGGCTCTTTTGCTCAGGTTGGAAATTTATTGGGCAATGGTTAAGGTGGGGGGACATGTTAAACTGATAAGCATGAGACAGTTTTTGTTTTACAGAGAGAGTTGTAAGTGTCTGGAAAGGATTGCCAAAGAAGGTGGTGGACTTGGATAGAATAGCAAAATTGTCAGGCAATTAGATAGATGGAAGAACAGGCAATGTGTACAGCGTTATGGACCATGTGAAGGCAGATAGGATTAGTTTGGAATAATACACTTGTCTTCACAGACATATTGCAGAAGGGTTTGTTCCTGTGCTGTTCGCTTCTCTGTTCAATAGAGCATTTTAGCTTCGGTGAGAGGCTGGATTTAAACGGGTTGTTTTCATTGGAGCAGAGACAATATTGTACAGGCCTGTTTCATGTGAAGAGGTTCATGAGGAGCAAGAAAGATTCAACAGAAAGCAGCTGCTCTCCTCATTCCAATGGGGGGGGGACACAATTGGGAATTGAAAAGCAGAAGATCTGGAACGACGTTGAAGGTAACCTCCTGGCTTTTCTGTATCTCTGATCGAACAGACGCAAACAGCAGCCCGCAGACAATGTAATTGGCTCGTTGTTTCATCTATTACCTTTGGGGAAGGGGAGCGTGAAGTTCCATTCAGTGGGCAGTTTGGCCATCTCCAATACATCACTCTCCCAGCTCCAGGACAGGAGGAGGATTTGGAGGCACAGTGGGAAGTAGCAGGAGAGAAAATGTGCGCGGCTTGCTGGCATACTACCGAGAGAACACCAGTCACGTCACTTCTTCAATCATCACAAAAGTAGATTTACAGTCTCATGTCGTGACAGCGTAAGTCGGTGATAATAATACGACTGTGAGTGTGGATGAACTTGTGAAGACAGAACAAGTTAGTGCTAATCACAATACCATATGTCTGGCCGCAAACATATAGACACAGAAGATCAGCGGTAATAACAGTGTTATGCATATGGAGTGACTGCTGGAACTGAAACAGGTCAGTGATAACCAAGGTGATGGGAGTCTGGAATCACCTGTAGAAACAGAGTAGGTCATTGGGAAGCATAGTATTGAGGGTTTGTCGTCAATTACGAGGAAAGTCCATGTCAGCGGTAACGACAGCGCTGTCACTCTGGTTATATGAATTTACATGCTGTGGGAATGGATCCACATGCAGGTACAGAGCAGGTCAATGATAACCAGAGTGTTGTGAGGATCGGATCACATGCTGCGGGCCAAGGAGACACTATAGATGCGGCAGAATGAGGAGATGGAGTTAGAAAGAGGCGGAAAGAACTCAACAATATTAATCTCTGAAGAGCTGCCAGGGTCACGTACTAGGGTTGCAAGGAATAGAATAATAGGGGAGATGCATACATGGAGAAGAAACTGATGCAAGATGCATGGTTTTTTTGGATCTGGGATCAATGGAAGCTCTCCCGCTGCCAGGGTGAACTGTAAACGAGGCACTGATTGCTCCGAAAGTGGAGAGCAACCAATATCCTCGCTGCAGCTTTCGCTCTTACTACATGGGAGGGCTTAAACTAGAGTGGCAGGGAGTGCAATTACAGCAGCAGGACAACAAGTGAAGAGATTGACAGGAAGAGTGATGCTAAGACCAGTGAATCAGAAAGAAAGGACAAGCAGTGACGGGTGAATGAACACAACAGCACTCATCGTCTAACGTGTGTTTACATGAAGACAAGGAGTATTACCGGTAAGACAAATGAGCGTAGAACTTGTGTCATTACGTAAGACGAAGACATTGTGCCCATTGCAGAGACGTGGTTGAGATAGGGACTGGAAAGACTCTAGGATTTCGTTGGTTTAGACGACATAAAGAAGAAGGTAAAAGATATGGAGGAGTTGTATTACTAATCAGGCAGAATGTTACATCTTCACTCTGAGAGGAAATGCAGAAGAGCACATTCATTTAGGCAAGGCAGGTAGAGCTGAAAAATTAGGTGGGTGCAAACAATCTGCCAGGATTCGCACTTAGGCTCTCCAACAGCAATTAGGAACAAATATGTGGCCGATTATGGAAAGATTCGATAACATAAGAATTTTCATAATGGGGGACTTTAACTTCCCCAGCATTCATTGTGACTTCCTTACAGCAAGAGCGGGAAACAGAGTGGACTTCCTTAAATGGATGTGGGTGTTTCTTGAAGCAGTATGTGGATAGCCCAACTGGCAGAGCGGCCACAGTGTAACTTGTGTTGTCTCATGAGCCTGGTCAAGTGATGACCTTCAGTGGGAGAGTATTTTGAAAACAGTCATCACTGCTCGTTACGTTTTAAGATAGCTATGAACAGGGAGAAGTCAAGAGCTTCGGTTAGGTACAAAACTGGTGGAAAGCAATTTACATCAGCATGAGACAGGAGCGAAGGAGCTTTAATTGGAAGACGCAGTTATCGGACAAGACAACATTTAACATGTCTGAGTTTGTGAACATCTGGTGTAGAGAGTTCCGGACCAATATGTTCCAGTAAGGCGGATGGACAAAGGTAGAAAGGTAAGCGACATATGAAAACGAGGGTGGCTGTGAATTTCTTCAAAAGAGAAAAAGATGCCTGTGTAAGTTTTTGGAAGCTAAAATAATACGGGCCAGTGAATAATTTCTGGAAAGCAGGTAAGTATTCAAGTGGGAAACTAGAGACCAAGAAGGGGCCATGAAATGTCCTTGAGAATTCAAGTTGAAGACAGTCCTAAAGCACTCTATACATATAATAAGAACAGAAGTATTGCTCGGGAGAAAGTAGGATCACTCAAGAATACCGAATGGCACTTATGCTTGGAGGCAGAGGATGCTTAAATTCCAAAGTGAATACTTTGCATCACTATTCTCTCCGTAAAACGACATGGAGGATAGGGAGATATGTGTGGAGCATGTCTGTGGCTAGAACATTAAAGAACAAGAAAGTGATGGCGTTGGATCCCTTGAAGAGTATTAATGCAGATAGCTTCCCAAGGCCTGATGGTAGCTACTCCAGTTTATTGAGTGAGGGAAGTGAGGCGATTGCTCAAGTATGACGAAGAAAGTGGTCCTCTCGAGCCACTTAAGAGATCCCGGAGGATTGGTGAGTAGGCTATGTTGTCCCCTATTCAAGAAGAGAAGTAGTGATAATCCATGAAACTATCAGCCAATCAGTCTCACATCAGTGGTGGGAAACTATTGGAGTGAACTCTTAGGAATAGGATTTACGCACGTATGAAAAAGCATGACCTAATTAGGTGCAGTCAACATAACTTCGTGCAGGGCAGGTCATGTCTCACTAACTAAACTGATCTATCTGAGGCGATCTCAAATGTGATTGATAAGGGTAAACCAGAGGATTTGCTTACAAGGACTTGAGTAAGGCTTTCGAATGAATCTACATGGTAGACTCATTCTGAAAATTAAGATTAATGGAATCCACGGGGACTTGGCCGCTTGGATTGACAATTGGGTTGTCCATAGAAGGCAGAGAGTAATGGTGGAATGATATCTTTCCGGCTGGAGGTCCCTGACTAATAGTTTTCTCCAAAGATCCGTTTTAGGACATCTACTATCTTCTGTTGTCTGTAAATGAATTAGATTAAAATGTACATGAGAAGGTGAGTACGTTTGCAGACGATACAAAGATCGGACTATTTGTGGATAGTACAGAGTTTTTTTCAAAGGATACTGTGAATATATAACAGTTGCAGATATTGGCAGAGTAAGGACAGATATAGTTTTATCTGGATGAGTATGAGGTGCTGCAATTTGGGAGATCATTTTTATGAAAAAGTATACAGTTTATAGTAGTACGAAGAACAGCATTGATGTATAGAAGGAACTTGTGATTCAAGATAATAGCTCTCTGAAAATGGCCATGCAAGTAGATAGGTGGTAAATTAGTTATATGGTGTGCTTGCCTTGATTGGTCAGGGAATTAGTTTAATGTTCAATATGTCAAGTTGCAGCTTTCTGAGACTTTGGTGAGTCCACATTTAGAGTGCCACGTTCAGTTGTGGTCGCCACATTACACGATTGATGTGGTTGCTTTGGAGAGGGTGCAGATGAGATGTACCAAGATGCTGCCTGGATTACAGAGTTTCATCGATAAGGAGTGGTGAGCAAAATCTCAGATTGTTTTCTATTGAACAGAAGAGACTGAGATGAGACTAGATAGATGTCTGTAAAATTATGACATGACAAGACGGGGTTGACAGACAGAATCTTTTCCCCAGAATTGACAGGTCTATGCGCGGAAGCATAAATGAGGGTGAACGTTGACAGGAGACGTGATGGGCAGGTTTGTAAAACAGAATGTGGTAGGACATTGGAATGCACTGGCAAGGATTATGGTGGAGGCAGTAACGATTAGCGCACTGAGGGGACATTTAGATAAGTACATGAATATGTAAGGAATGGAGAGATATGAAGCAAGGACAGACATAAGGGATTAGTTCCGCTTGGTGTCATGTTTGGCACAACATTATGGGCTGATGGGCCCATTAGTGTGCTGTGCAGTTCTGTGTCTTGTATCAGTGGTAACAACAGTGCAGCGGATATTTATAGACAGAGCAGGCCAGTGAAACACTCAGACATCCTGGTCTGGAGTCACATGTAATGACGAGCAGGTCAGGGGAAAATACGGTGATTTGGTTCTGGAGTTAGATGTAGAAACAGAGTATGCCATTGGTGCTCACAGCGCTTTGTGTCCAGCGTCATAGAATCACACAGTTAAAAAAACAGAACCTTTGCTCCAACTCGGCCATGCCGAAAAGATATCCGAAATCTTTCGAAACCCATTTGGCAGCATTTGCCCCATATCGCTCGAATAGATTCCTCTTAAAATACGCAACCAGGTGCCTTTTAAATTATATAATTGTTGCGGTCTTTCATCCTTCCTCTGGCAGTTCATTTCAGGCATGCGTCATCCTCGAGGCGAAAAGAAGATGTCCCTCAGTTCTCGTTTCAATCGTTCCCCTCTCAGCCTGAAACAGAGGCTCTCTTCTTTTGGTCTCCCCTACCGTGGAGAAAAGACAAACACTTTGCACCCTACCCATGCCCATCATGATATTTTAAACTTTTATAAGGTCAACCATCACTCCAGGGAACAGGAAGAATCAGGATATAGCCAGAAAAAGGATTGAGGATATACAAAGTGATTTCAGGGAGTTAGCTGGAAGCTGAAAAG
This sequence comes from Chiloscyllium plagiosum, assembly GCF_037043375.1. NCBI lineage: Eukaryota > Metazoa > Chordata > Chondrichthyes > Orectolobiformes > Hemiscylliidae > Chiloscyllium > Chiloscyllium plagiosum. The sequence continues at coordinate 2,426,235 of NW_028270179.1, read as the reverse complement.
CAGGACTAACAGAGTAGTGTTCTCTAGATTACTGGATCAGTGGTGCTGGAAGAGCACAGCATTTCAGGCAGCATCCGAGGAGCTTGGAAATCGACGTTTCGGGCAAAAGCCCTTCATCAGGAATAAAGGCAGAGAGCCTGATGCGTGGAGAGATAAGGTAGAGGAGGGTGGGGGTGGGGATAGAGTAGCATAGAGTACAATAGGTCAGTGGGGGAGGAGATGAAGGTGATAGGTCAGGGAGGAGAGGATGGAGTGGATAGGTGGAAAAGGAGCTAAGCAGGTCGGACAAGTCCGGACAAGTCAAGGGGACAGTTTTGCTGGAGGTTAGAAACTAGGATGAGGTGGGGGAAGGGGAAATGAGGAAGCTGTTGAAATCCACATTGATGTCCTGGGGTTGAAGTGTTCCGAGGCGGAAGATGAGGCTTTCTTCTTCCATGCGCCTGGTGGTGAGGGAGCGGCGGTGGAGGAGGCCCAGCACCTCCATATCCTCGGCAGAGTGGTAGGGGGAGTTGAAATGTTGAGCCACGGGGCGGTTTGGTTGATTGGTGCGGGTGTCTCGGAGATGTTCCCTGAAGCGCTCTGCTAGGAGGCGCCCAGTCTCCCCAATGTAGAGGAGACCGCATCGGGAGCAACGGATACAATAAATGATATTAGTGGATGTGCAGGTAAAACTTTGATGGATGTGGAAGGCTCCTTTTGGGCCTTGGATGGAGGTGAGGGAGGAGGTGTGGGCGTAGGTTTTACAGTTCCTGCGGTGGCAGGGGAAAGTGCCAGGATGGGAGGGTGGGTCGTAGGGGGGCGTGGACCTGACCAGGTAGTCACGGAGGGAACGGTCTTTGCGGAAGGCGGAGAGGGGTGGGGTGAGAAATATAGCCCTGGTGGTGCGGTCTGTTTGGAGGTGGCGGAAATGTCGGCGGATGATTTGGTTTATGCGAAGGTTGGTAGGGTGGAAGGTGAGCACAAGGTTCTGCCCTTGTTGCGGTTGGAGGGGTTGTGTCTGCGGGCGGAGGTGCGTGAGGTGGACGAGATGCTTTGGAGGGCATCTTTAACCACGTGGGAAGGGAAATTGCGGTGTCTAAAGAAGGAGGCCATCTGGTGTGTTCTATGGTGGAACTGCTCCTCCTGGGAGCAGATACAGCGGAGGCGGAGGAATTGGGAATACGGGATGGCATTTTTGCAAGAGGTAGGGTAGGAAGAAGTGTAATCCATTTAGCTGTGGGAGTCGGTGGGTTTGTAAAAAATATTAGTGTCAAGTCGGTCGTCACTGATGGAGATGGAGAGGTCCACGAAGGGGAGGGAAGTGTCAGAGATGGTCCAGGTAAATTTAAGGTCAGGGTGGAATGTGTTGGTGAAGTTGATGAATTGCTCAACCTCCTCGCGGGAGCACGAGGTGGCGCCAATGCAGTCATCAATGTCGCGGAGGAAGAGATCGGGAGTGGTGCCGGTTTAATTTCAGAAGATCAACTGCTCGACGTAGCCAACAAAGAGACAGGCATAGCTGGGGCCCATACGTGTGCCCATGGCTACCCCTTTGGTTTGGAGGAAATGGGAGGATTCAAAGGAGAAATTGTTAAGAGTGAGGACCAGTTCGGCCAAACGAATGAGAGTGTCGGTGGAGGGGTACTGTTGGGAACGTCTGGAGAGAAAAAAAACGGAGGGCTTGGAGGCGCTGGTCATGGCGGATGGAGGTGTAGAGGGATTGGATATCCATGGTGAAGATGAGGCGTTGGGGGCCGGGGAAACGGAAGTCTTGGAGGAGGTGGAGGGCGTGGGTGGTGTCTCAAACGTATGTGGAGAGCTCCTGGACTAGGGGCATAGGACAGTGTCGAGGTAGGTAGAGATGAGTTCAGTGGGGCAGGAGCATGCTGAGACAATGTGTCGGCCAGGGTGGTCAGGTTTGTGGATCTTGGGAAGGAGGTAGAACCGGGCAGTGCGTGGTTCCCGGACTATGAGGTTGGAAGCTGTGGGTGGGAGATCTCCTGAGGTGATGAGGTTCTGTATGGTCTGGGAGATGATGGTTTGGTGATGGGGGGTTGGGTCATGGTCAAGGGGGCGGTAGGAAGAGGTGTCCTCGAGTTGGCGTTTGGCTTCAGCGATATAGAGGTCATTGCGCCAGACTACCACTGCGGTACCTTTGTCCGCTGGCTTGATGGTGAGGTCATGATTGGAGCAGAGGGATTGGAGGGCTGCGCGTTGTGAGGGTGAGAGGTTGGAGTGGGGGAGGGGGGTCGACAGGTTGAGGCGGTTAATGTCCCAGCGGCAGTTGGAAATAAAGAAGTCGAGGGCAGGTAATAGGCCTGCACGGGGTGTCCAGGTGGATGCAGTGTGTTGGAGGTGGGCGAAGGGGTCCTCAGAAGATGGGCGGGAATCCTGATTGTGAAAGTAAGCTCGGAGGCGGAGGCGACGGAAGAATTGTTCGGTGTCACGGCGTGTATTAAATTCATTGATGCGTGGACGGAGGGGGACGAAGGTGAGTCCTTTGCTGAGGACTGATCGTTCATCCTCAGTGAAGGAGAGGTCTGGAGGGATGGTGAAAACTCGTCAGGGCTGGGAGCTGGGAGCTGGTGTGGGTGTAGAGCTGGGAGTGGGGTCGGAGCCAGTACCTGGAGTGGGTGTGATGGGAACTCCGCACTGCCCGGTTCTACCTCCTTCCCAAGATCCACAAGCCTGACCACCCTGGCCGACCCATTGTCTCAGCATGCTCCTGCCCCACTGAACTCATCTCTACCTACCTCGGCACTGTCCTATCCCCCCTAGTCCAGGAACTCCCCACATACGTTCGAGACACCTCCCACGCCCTCCACCTCCTCCAAGACTTCCGTTTCCGCGGCGCCCAATCCCTCATCTTCACCATGGATCTCCAATCCCTCTACACCTCCATCCGCCATGACCAGGGCCTCCAAGCCCTCCGTTTTTTTCTCTCCAGACGTTCCCAACAGTACCCCTCCACCGACACTCTCATTCGTTTGGCCGAACTGGTCCTCACCCTTAACAATTTCTCCTTTGAATCCTCCCATTTCCTCCAAACCAAAGGGGTAGCCATGGGCACATGTATGGGCCCCAGCTATGCCTGTCTCTTTGTTGGCTACGTAGAGCAGTTTATCTTCTGTAATTACACCGGCACCACTCCCCACCTCTTCCTCCGCTACATTGATGACTGCATTGGCGCCACCTCGTGCTCCCGCGAGGAGGTTGAGCAATTCATCAACTTCACCAACACATTCCACCCTGACCTTAAATTTACCTGGACCATCTCTGATACCTCCCTCCCCTTCCTGGACCTCTCCATCTCCATCAGTGACGACCGACTTGACACTGATATTTTTTACAAACCCACCGACTCCCACAGCTAAATGGATTACACTTCTTCCCACCCTACTTCTTGCAAAAATGCCATCCCCTATTCCCAATTCCTCCGCCTCCGCCGTATCTGCTCCCAGGAGGAGCAGTTCCACCATAGAACACACCAGATGGCCTCCTTCTTTAGACACCGCAATTTCCCTTCCCACATGGTTAAAGATGCCCTCCAATGCATCTCATCCACATCCCGCACCTCCGCCCTCACACCCAACCCCTCCAACCTCAACAAGGGCAGAACGCCCCTGGTGCTCACCTTCCACCCTACCAACCTTCGCATAAACCAAATCATCCGCCGACATTTCCGCCACATCCAAACAGACCGCACCACCAGGGATATATTTCCCTCCCCACCCCTCTCCGCCTTCCGCAAAGACCGTTCCCTCCGTGACTACCTGGTCAGGTCCACGCCCCTCTACGACCCACCTCCCATCCTGGCACTTTCCCCTGCCACCGCAGGAACTGTAAAACCTGCGCCCACACCTCCTCCCTCACCTCCATCCAAGGCCCTAAAGGAGCCTTCCACATCCATCAAAGTTTTACCTGCACATCCACTAATATCATTTATTGTATCCGTTGCTCCCGATGAGGTCTCCTCTACATTGGGGAGACTGGGCGCCTCCTAGCAGAGCGCTTCAGGGAACATCTCCGAGACACCCGCACCAATCAACCAAACCGCCCCGTGGCTCAACATTTCAACTCCCCCTCCCACTCTGCCGAGGATATGGAGGTGCTGGCCTCCTCCACCGCCGCTCCCTCACCACCAGGCGCATGGAAAAAGAAAGCCTCATCTTCCGCCTCGGAACACTTCAACCCCAGGACATCAATGTGGATTTCAACAGCTTCCTCATTTCCACTTCCCCCACCTCATCCTAGTTTCTAACCTCCAGCAAAACTGTCCCCTTGACTTGTCCGGACTTGTCCGACCTGCCTAGCTCCTTTTCCACCTATCCACTCCACCCTCTCCTCCCTGACCTATCACCTTCATCTCCTCCCCCACTGACCTATTGTACTCTATGCTACTCTATCCCCACCCCCACCCTCCTCTACCTTCTCTCTCCACGCTTCAGGCTCTCTACCTTTATTCCTGATGAAGGGCTTTTGCCCGAAACGTCGATTTCGAAGCCACTCGGATGCTGCCTGAATTGCTGTGCTCTTCCATCACCACTGATCCAGAGTCTGGTTTCCAGCATCTGCAGTCATTGTTTTTACCTCGTTATTTTCTCTAGATTGCTACCGATGCCACGAGATAGCGAGGCGGAAACAGGGAGCGTGAGCAGCTTAACACGTGGCTGCGCAGCTGGTGTAGTAGGGAATGTTTCAGATCTGTAGATAATTGGGATGCCTTCTGGGGAAGGTGGGACCTGTACAAGAAGGACGGGTTGCATCTGAACTGGAAGGGGACAAATGCTCTGAGTGGAAGGTTTGCTCGAGTCGTTCTAGAGGGTTTAATCTAGCATGGCAGGGAGGTGGGAACCTGAGCTGTATACCGGTGGTGAGAGTAGTTGCAGATGAGGCAATAGCAAGAGGTAGACCAGCTAGTGGGAAAGATTTTCCTGGGAAGGAACCAAGGCATCAGTTAAAGTGTGTTTGCTTTAACGCATGGAGTATCAGAAATAAAAGTGATGAAAATAGGGCATGGATCAGTAACTGGTGCTATGATGTTGTGGCCATAACAGAGACATGGGTTTCTCAGGGGCAGGTTGCTGGATGTTCTCGGGTTTCGAGTATTTACAAAGAATAGGGAGTGCGGGGGGGGGGGGGGGGGGGGGGGAAAGAGGAGGGGGTGTAGCCCGATTAATCAGAGAGTGCATCACAGCTATCGAAGGTTCCATTGTCGAGGAAGATCTGCCGACTGAGTCAGTATGGGTGGAAATTAGGAACAGCAAGGGAGCAGTCACATCGTTAGGGATTTACTACAGACCCCCCAATAGCAGGGAGATTGAAGAATGCATCGGTCGGTTGATTTTGGATAAGTGTAGACGTAGTAGGGTTGTTGTAATGGGAGAGTTTAACTTTCCCAAAATTGATTGGAATCTCCTTCGAGTAGAAGATTTAAATGGACATGTTTTTGTAATGTGCGTTCAGGAGGGTTTCCTAACACAGTATGGTGACAGGCCGACGAGGGGAGAGGCCATTGTAGACTTGGTCTTCGGAAACGAGCTCGGGCAGTTGTCAGATCTTGGTGGGAGAGAAGTTTGGTGATAGTGACCACAACTGCCTCACATTCTACATAGCCATGGAGAAATAGAGGATGAGGCAAAATTGGAATGATATTTAATTGGCGAAGATGAAACTGTAATGCGATTAGACATGAGTTAGGAAGCATGGACATGGAGCAATTATTCCATGGTAAAGGCACTACAGATATGTGGAGACTGTTTAAGGAACAGTTGTTGCAAGTGATGAATAAATACGTCAATTTGAGACAGAGAAGAAGGGTAAGACAAAGGAACCTTGGAAGACGAGAGCCATGGAGCGTCTCGTCAAAAGAAAGGAGGTAGCTTACATAAGGTGGAGGAAGCTGGGGTCAAGCTCAGCTCTAGATGATTACAGATAGGCGAGGAAGGAGCTCAAAAATGGTCCGAAGAGAGCCAGGAGGGGGCACGAGAAAGGCTTGGCAGAACGGAGTAGAGAGAATATTAAGGCATTTTACACTTATGTGAGGAATAAGAGAATGGTCAAAGAAAGAGTAGGGACGATCAGGGATAGCATAGGGAACTTGTGTGTGAAGTCTGAAGAGGTAGGGGAAGACCTAATGAGTTTTTTGCTTCTGTCTTTACGAAAGAAGCGAAATTTGTCATGAATGAAACCTTTGAAGAGCAGGTGTGTATGATGGAATGGATGGAGATAGAGGAAGCTGATGTGCTGAAAATTTTGTCAAACATTAAGATTGACAAGTCGCCAGGCCCGGACAAGATTTGTCCTCGGCAGCTTTGGGAAACGAGAAAATGTGATTGCTTCGCCACTTGCGAAGATCTTTTCATCCTCGCTCTCCACTGGAGTCGTACCTTAGGACTAGAGAGAGGTAAATTTAATTCCTCTCTTCAAGAAAGGAAACAGGGAAATCCCCGGCAATTACAGACAAGTAAGTCTCACGTCTATCGTCTGAAAGGTGTTAGAAAGGATTCTGAGGGATAGGATTTATGACCATCTGAAGGAGCATGGCTTGAGTAAGTGCAGTCAACATGGCTTTGTGAGGGGCAGGACATGCCTCACAAACATTATCGAGTTCTTCTTCTAGAAAGGCTGATGAGTGTCGAGCTGTGGATTTGGTGTAAATGGACTTCGGCAAGGCATTTAATAAAGTTCCTAATGGTAGGCTCATTCAGAAGGTCAGGAGGAATGGGATACAGGAGAACTAAGCTGTCTAGATACAGAATTGGCTGGCCAACAGAAGACAGCGAGTGATAGTAGAAAAAAAAATTCTACCTGGAAGTCAGTGGTGATTGGTGCTTCACAGTGCTCTGTCCTTGGGCCTCTACTGTTTGTAATTTTTATTAATGACTTAGATGAGGGGATTTAAGGATGGGTCAGCAAGTTTGCAAATGACACAAAGGTTGGAGGTGTCGTTGACTGTATAGAGGGCTGCTGCAGGCAGCTGTGGGACATTTACAGGATGCAGAGATGGGCTGAGAGGTGGCGGATGGAGTTCAACCTGGATAAATGCGATATGATGCATTTTGGAAGGTCGAATTTGAAAGCTGAGTACAGGATTAAGGATATGATACTTGGCAGTGTGGAGGAACAGAGCAATATTGGTGTGCAGGTACAAAGATCCCATAAAATGACCACTCAAGTGGACAGGGTTGTGAAGAAAGCATATGGTGGTTTGGCTTTCATTAACAGGGGGATTGAGTTTAAGAGTCTTGAGATGTTGTTGTAGCTCTATAAAACTTTGGTTAGACCGCACTTGGAATACTGCGTCCAGTTCTGGTCACCCTATTATAGGAAAGATGTGGATGCTTTGGAAAGGGTTCAGAGGAGGTATACCAGGATGCTGCCTGGACTGGAGGGCTAAACTTATGAAGAGAGTTTGACTTAGCTCGGACATTTATCATTGGAGAAAAGTAGGAGAACAGGGGCCTAATTGAGGTATGCAAGATAATGAGAGGCATAGACAGAGTCAATAGCCAGAGACTATTTCCCAGGGCAGAAATGGCTAACACGAGGGGTCATAGTTTTAAGCTGACTGGAGGAACGAATAGAGGGGATGTCAGAGGCGGTTTCTTTACACAGAGAGTTGTGAGAGCATGGAATGCGTTGCCAGCAGCAGTTGTGGAAATAAGGGCATTGGGGACAGTTAAGAGACTGCTGGACAGGCATATGGTCACAGCAATTTGAGGGTGTATACAGGAGGATCAATGGTCGGCACAACATCGTGGGCTGAAGGGCCTGTTCTGTGCTGTGATGTTCTATGTTATCATCAGCCTCTTGAGACGAAGCCTCAACGACAAAGCCGCCAAAGTGACGATATCCTTATAAATCTTTTGTGGTACCCACAGAGCTATGAGTCTGGAGTTATATAAAGACACAGATCAGACAAGTCATAACTGCAGTTCTGTGGACTAGAGTCACGTGTGGATTCGCAGCAGGTCAGAGGTAACCAGGGTGCTGTGGGTCTGATCAAATGTAGAGAGAGAGCAGGTCAATGGTAGCCACAGTGCTGTGGGTCTGGAGTCACGTATGGAGACAACTTAAGTTGGTGGTAATCACCGTGTTCAGCGTCTGGAGTCACGTGCAGAAACAGAGTAGATCATTGCTAAGCATAGTTTTTTCCCCCATCTTACTTATTGAGACAGAGTTGGTTAATAGTGCACTCAGTGCTATGACCCTGTAGTCACAGAGCAGGTCTGTCATAACCACGGTGCTGTGAGTCTGAAGTCACCTGTACGGACATGGCAGGTGGGTACTGACCACATTGCTGTGGGGCTGATTCAAATTCAGGTACTGTGCAGATGAGTGGTAAACAAAGTGCTATGTGTTGGGATTTATAAGTAGAGAAGGAGCAGGTCAGTGGAAACCACAGTGCGGTGTGGCTTGATTCGCATTTAGAGACAGAGCAGTTCAGAAATAACAACAATAATGTGCTTCTGGTGTCACATGTAGAGCCAGAGTCGAACAGTGGTAACCACAGTGCTGTGGGTTCAGAGAAACAGAGACAAAGCAGATAGTGGTAACGATGATGCCGTGGGTCTGGAGTCATGCACAGAGCGGTTCAGTGGTAGTCACCGTGCAGTGGGTCGGGAGTCACATGAAGAGACAAGGAAGATCAGTATATTTACAGTGCTGTTGTTCTGGAGTCAGATTTATGACAGAGCAGATTAGTGATAAAAAGAGTGTTAAGCATCTGGAGTCACATATAGATTGTGGAGATGACTTATAACCATAGTGCTTTTGGTTTGGAGTCAAATGCAGAATGCAAACTGGTCTAGGGACATCATTGTGCCGTTGTTCTGGAAGGAGATGTTGAGACAGAGCCGATCAGTCGTACCCATAATGACGTGGGTCTGGAGTCATAGTTCATAGAAATGTAGAACATAGAAACAGAACCTTTAGTCACCCATGACAACCAGATATCTTAAATTTATCGAATCACATGTACCAATATTTGGTCCATATCCCTCCAAACCTGTCTTACTTAAAATCTCACTCAGATGTCTTTTAAATGTTGTAATTGTAGTTGTCGCCATCACTTGCTTCGGCAATTCATTTCATGGTCGTACCACACTGTGAATGAAAAAAGAGTTGCCCATTTTAAGTCTATCCCCCTCACAATGAAAAATATGCCATATAGTTTTGGATTCCAATAACCTGGGGGAAAGACATGGGCTATTCATCATACCCATGCCCCTCATGATTTTAAAAGCTTCTGTAAAGTTCCCCCGAAGCCTCTAATATCGTATCATGTAATATGACATGACATCATGTAAGACAAGGTAATATAATATAACAAAATGTTACCTTCTTTATTTCTCCAGTTATAATATTGTATAATGTAATATGACATGACAGAATGTAAGGCAAGGTAATATAATGTAACATCATGTTCCCTTCTTTATTTCTCCAGTTTTACCTCCTCCTCTGAGGAAGAGTAGTTACGGAGTCAGTTCGTTAAAGGTGTACCAAACTGATTCCTGAGTTGGTGGGACTGTTCTTTGAAGAAAGATGTGATCGCTTTGAATTATATTCACTGTGTCTCGGACATATGGGGCAGATAGTGGGTATTCTCAGAAAACCATGTCATGACCTCATTGGATGGCTCGAGGGGCTCATTGTCCTGAATTCAATAAATTCTAATAAGATGATGTTGGTTGAAAGCAGAAAACCATGTTCCCGATTATCACAGGCTTTCACAACCAAGTGGGGTCTCAGTCATAGGCAAACAAGATAGGCTAATTTCGGACTGAGGGACGAGACCTTTCCTGACAAAGTGAGTGGGGAGACTTTGGAATTATCTGCCACTGAAAGCAGTCAAGGAGAAAACATTTAATTTTTAGTTTGTAAGCAGTTAGATATGGTTCTTGCAGCTCAATTGGTCAAAGTCCAAAGGGATAAAGCAGTAACAGGGATTGTGTTGAACGGCCAGCCAGGTCACATTGAATGGTGTAGCAGTCTCGAATGGTTGAATGGTTTATTCTTGCTCATATTTTCTACGTTGCTCTGTGAAACGAATAATGCTGTGATTCATTCGTGAAAAGCTCAATAAATTCGTTCCAAGCAGAGGGAATGGGAACTGACATCAACCTGTTCCATGAACCTGATAAATATTCGACAAGATGAAATAACATACTGGCAACATAAGGTGAAAGTTTCAAAAACTAAAGAAGCAGTGTCATAGCATGTGGACGGCTTTGACTGGGTACATCATTTAATGTCTGTTAACGGAGGAAGGAACAATATTCTGTTTCCTCTCTAGCTAAGTAAGGGATTGACACGTTTAAGATTGTCAGCAAGAGAGGTGGGAATGAGAAGAAATAGTAGGGATGCACGTCTGAGGCTTTATAAGGCTCTTGTCAGATTGGACCACATTTGACTATTGCGAGCAATTTTTTAAAAAAAGATTACTTACAGTGTGGAAACAGGCCCTTCGGCCCATCAAGTTCACACCGACGTGCAACCCACCCATTTCCCTAACACTACGGGCAATTGAGCATGGCCGATACACTTGACCTGCACATCTTTGGACTGTGGGAGGAAACCGGAGGACCCGGGGGAAACCCACGCAGACACAGGGAGAACGTGCAAACTCCACACAGTCAGTCGCCTGAGTCGGGAATTGAACCCAGGTCTCAGGCGCTTTGAGCCAACAGTGCCACCGTGCCGACCTCATGGCCCGTATGTCAGGAAGAATGTATTGAGGAGGTTCAGGACAGTGATCTCAGGAATGACAGGATTAACATATGTGGAACGTGTTCGGACTGTAGGTCTGTATAGTGCAGAAGGATGGTGGAGCGACCGCATTGAAATGCAAAGAATACTGAACGGCCGAGATGGAGTGGATGTCGGGAGATGATTTCATTTGCAGGAGAGACCAGAGCCCGAGTGCACAGGCTTAGAGAAAAGTGAAGACCGTGTACCACGGAGAAAATAAAACATTTCATTAGCCACAGCATTGTGAATCTGTGGAATTCGTTGCAACAGAAGCCTGCGAAGACCGAGTCATTGAATATATTTAAGAAAGAGATTGATAGGTTCTTCATTGTTAATGGGATCAAGGCTTACTGGTAGAAGGCGAGAGATTTCATTGAGAAACTTACTAACCATGATTAAATGGCAGAGCAGACTCGTTGGTCTGAATTTCTGCTTATTTGTCTTATGGTCTTATGCTCCTTATCATCGCTCACTTCCAGAAAATTGGAACAACTACAGGCATCATTATATGAGAAGATATGGAGACAAATATAACACAACTATAGTCAGCTTAACTTCTGTCATTGTTAGCATGTTAGATTCTACTTTAAAGAAAGTAACAACAAATCATTTAAACATTGACAATGTCATCCAATACACTCAGCACAAATTTAGAGTAGATTTAGTGGTATTGTCACATGTATTGTGATACAGTGAAAAGTGTTGTGACATACAGGAAGGTCATACCGTCAAAGTACGGTACAGTAACATAACAGAGTGCAGATTTCAATGTTACAGCTTCAGAGAAGCAGCAGAGGAAAATTAAGATGAGAATTTTAGAGGTCTGCTCAGATGTCTGTTAGTAAAGTGTAAAACGTTGCGATTGAATCAGATGCCACGTGAATTAAAACATGTCAATCTTCTCACCGTCAGAAGAGGATGGAAGGTCGTATAACCTGGGCAATAGAGTGAAAATATTTGGATATTTAGATTGGTAAGGTCCTTCAGATTAATCGACTTAACAAGAAAAAAGACTATTGCTCAGATTGGGCAGTTCAAAGTCGATCCCTTCTGTGGTACTGCAGTCATGTGTGGCCCAAAATGCGTGATGACTGCAGACTTCATTCCCTGACGTGAGCCAGATGGACTTTATTTTAAAAAGACCCACGTTGAACAGGTTTCTGCAGCTATTATTTCCGTATTGCTTAAAATTCAAATGTGACGCTAATCAATCGAATGGTGGGGAATACCCAGTGGGCTAATGACCTGATTCTGTACCTACTCCTTCTGCTCTAACTTCGTGCCTGCCTGAGATTTTATCCGATTTTTGTACCCAAAGTGTCTGTCTGGACCGCTAGGAGATGCAACGTTAACACTGTGCCACAAACTCCTGAAGGGAGTACGTATCAATGAATACTGGACACACGCAAAACCGTGCCAGGAGTCGAGTACTGCTGCCGTTGCCCGGGATTTCCGCTGTGCCATGAAGAATCTGGAAGAGCTCCAATGGTAATAGCATTTGAGAGGGTTAAAGAGCAATATATAATATTACAGCAAAGACCCTTTGCACATTGTTCTTCCAAAACGAAATACGACCTCCAGCACACTCCCTTTCCCACTTCACCGAGAGCCATTAATTTTCAGACGTTTCAAGTGGCTCATCCAAGTACACTTTCCGGAAGTGAATCTTCCCTTCTCAATTATCAATCCAGGCAGGGCATTGCAGACTCACCACCAGCCGGTGGGTGAAAACATTTTTTTGAACTCCCCTCTGAACCCCTGCATTTCACGTTAAAATGGTGGCCTCTTGCTTTTAAACTTTCAGATAAGGAGACCAGCTGTTTTCTAGTCTTATCCATGCCGCTCATGTATCTCGCTCTTGCCCTCACTCGACCTTCTCTACTTCTCCACCACTCTGCATTGCAGTACTTTATCACGCTGGAGAATTTACTCTACTGAGCCCACTCTCTGGTGAAATCATATCCTGCTCGTACCAAGTGCAAAAGGACAAGTCTAAATCCCAAGATAGCACTTGAATCTAGAGTGGCTAGATTGGGGGGAGGGGAGTGTTGTAGGTCGGCTTTTAACACTTCTTTTCAGGGTACTTGAGATCAACGTACTGAGCCTAACCATTGCACAGTGATGCGAATTCGCCTGTTCTCTGTTTGTGAACTGTCACTTCAACAAGTCAAGAGCTCGCAGAGAAGTGCGCATGGTGTTGCTCCTTGCCGAGAATTTCAGAGATTAGTCACGACAGAGTCCCCGTACCGCTGAATGTATCTCCTGTTTTTCATCGATCTCACTGGGATATTCCAGAAGTTTGTAGGTGCGAATGAAAGCTTTGCTCTTGTTCCTCGGAACGTGTCATTTTGAGGAGTCGAACACTGATAGTAGGAGGCTGACAGGTAAGGAAATAGCCACAGGTGAATGCATCCATCAGTAACTGATGTGAAGGATTCTTGACAAAGTGAAGACAGCATTCATCTTTTCCAGCCAGGCCTGCTGCTGATTTCGATCCTGCTGGAATTGGAGATACACACTGCATCGCAAAGTAGAACTGAAGAGAAAAGTTAAGACATCCAGAAGAAGGGGTAAAAGACAGAGTGAGAAATAAACGTAGTGTGAGAAATGAGGGAGTAAGGGAGAATGTAATGGAGATTGAGAAAGGAAGAGGAGAGATGGGAAGCGACAAGAAATGCAATAAATAAAATTATTTCAGATAAAAATGGAGATGGAGACAGGAATGAAGGACAAAGAGACAGATGGTTAAGGTGTTAGAGAGAGAGTAATGAGGAAGGCGGAATGAAGGTACAAGGGGTTAGAAAGCGAAATAGAGAAGGGAGAATAATGAAGAGCTGAGAGACAAAAGAGATAGGCGTTGCAGTATAATGCACAACAGATAGAAAATTGTGCTTGAGGAAGAGAGTAAAGAGGTACGGAGAAAGAAGGTGAAGAGGTCTGAGAGATGAAAAAACAGGTGGAGAGAAGAATGAGTGAAAGGGAGACCTACATGGAAACATAATTGAAAAAAATTGATATTGACTAACGAATTGAGAGTGTTTGAATAAAAACGTCAGAGAAAGACTAAAACAGGTATTGAATGACGACGGCGATGGAATAAAAATAGCTGCTGTCGAGATAGGAATTGAGACTTAGAGATTGATGGGGGGGGGGGGAGAGAGAGAGAGATAAGAATTAAATGTGAACAGAAAATAATCATCACAGATAGAGAGAGAGAGTACCTTAGTGTGATATGTTTGCTGATTGTACGTTCCTCTGCCATCGCCAGGATCCTTGCTTCTTACAATCATGTCTAAATGCTTGTATAAAGTTAGCAGTTTCACAGTCAGTTCTCAAGATTCGAGCAAGACAGAGTCGGGACGGCAGAAGGGCATCCAACCTACAGGTCCGTCTGAAGCCACAGCACCATTGTATTCACTCACCCTTCATTACTTTTCATTTGCAGGATATTGGTCTGCGATATTGATCGTTCTGCCGTTTTTTGCCAATCCCCAGTTGTACCCCTTGAGGAGATTGGGGCTGAACTCCTTCTCAAACTTCTTCAGTTCGTGTACCACAGACAGACCAGCAATAAAATGGCAGGGAGGCAGGTACGAGATGTTGTTTGATGACAGTGAAGGAACAATCGATATATTTCACTCGCACTTCATCCGATTCATTCATGAGATTTGGAAGGCGTTGTCAGACCGCAGGTATTGTTCTCCGTAGTTGCCCCTGTGAGAAAGTGGCAGTGAGCGGCTTTTTTGAAATAATGCAGTCCATGTGCTCAGGGTAGACCAGTAATTCCATCAGGGAAGGACATTCACAATTTTGATCGAGCGGCAGTGAATAAATGGTGACATATTTCAAGTCAAGCTGGTGAGTGGCTTGGAGGGGAAAGTGCAGGGGTTCGTGCTCAAATCCGTCTGCTGCCCTTGTGCCTCACGATGGAAATGAACGTGGATTTCGAAGGCGCTAACTAAGGACTTTTGGTATTTTTTTACAGTGCGTCTTGTAGATGGTACACACTGCTACTAAGCCTTGGTGGCCGAGAGAGTGGATGTATGTAGATGTTTTGCGAATCAAGTGGGTTTTATTGTCATGGATCCTCAGGCGACTCTCTGTGTGGAGTTGGCACATTCTCCCCGTGTCTGCGTGGGTTTCTTCCGGGTGCTCCGGTTTCCTCCCACAGTCCAAAAATGTTCAGGTTAGGTGAATTGGCCATTGTAAATAAATTGCCCGTAGTGTTAGGTGAAGGGGTAAATGTAGGAGTATGGGTCTGGGTGGTATACGCTTCGGCGGGTCGGTGTGGACTTTTTGGGCAGAAGGGCCTGTTTCCACACTGTAAGTAATCTAATCTAATCTAATCTAATCTTTTTTTTTATTTTAATGCCGTAGAACTTTGAACATGAAACAGTACAGGCCTTCTGGCCGTCAATGTTATTCCGACTCTCTGAAACCCATCTGAAGCCCATCTAAACTCCAGCATTCCATTTTCGTCGATATGAAAATGCAATGACAATTTAAATGCCCTTAAATTTGGCGAGTCCACTACTCTTTCAGGCAGTGCATCCCACGCCCTGACTACTATCGGAGTAAAGAAACTAACTCGGACCATCTGTCCTATACCTGTCAACCTTCAATTTAAACCAATGCCCCCTCATGCTAGCCAACACTGTCTGAGGAAATAAAAACACTCGCTGTCCACCCGATCCAACCCTCTGATCATCTTGTAAGTCTCGACCAAGTCCTCCTCAATTCTTCTCACCGACGAAAACAGCCTTCAGTCCCTCAGACTTTCCTCGTAAGACCTTCTCTCCATACCAGGCAGCATCCTCGGAAATCTCCTCTGAAACCGTTCCCAAGCTTCTACATCTTTCCAATAATGCATTGACCAGAACTATACATAATAATCCAAGTGCGGCTGCAAAAGGGTTTTGTACCGCTGCAGCATGACCTAGTTCTGAAACTCAATCCCTCTACTAATAAAAACTAATAATCTATATGCATTCTAAAAAAAAACTGTATCAACGTGTGTGTCGACTTTCTCGGATCTATATACATTTGTTATTTTTCTCAAGAGAGTTGGAATGTAAAAGGAGAGATGTGCTACTGAGACTTTATAAAGCTCTGGTTAGGACGCATTTAGAATACTATGTCGAGTTTTGGGTCCTACACTTCAGGAAGTGCGTACTTGCACTGGAGAATTTCCAGTGGGGTTTCACATGGATGATCCAGGAATGTTAGGCGTAGCATGATGGACGGCTGAGGATGCTGGGATCGTATGCATCGGAGTTTAGAAGGTTGAGAGGAGATCTAATAGAAATGTATTTCCAGTGTTCACACTTTCTAAGCCTTGCAACATCACGAACGTTGACACCTGGGAGGCAACAAACCAATCGTGTGTTACTCTCTTTCCCACACAACCTCCTATCTCTTTTCCTTACTATGGACTCACCAATGACGAAAGCTCTGCTCCTCTTCCCCTTCCCCACTGAGCAGCAGGGATAGACACTGCACCAGCGACCTCTTCCACATTATCTGCGCCTGGTTAGTCTTTCCCCCAAAAATATCTAAAATGGTATAGTTGTTGCAGAGAATCACCACAGAAGATCCCTGCACTGCCTAATCGTTCCCTTCCTTAATCCTGACGTTAACCTATCTACCATCGTCGCGTTGCTATGGAGTAAATAACTCCCTGTATCTCCTCACAACAACTGCGTCCGGCTTCTGAATGACCCGACGTTCATCCAGCTCCACCTGCTGTTCCCTAACTTGGTTATCGAGGCACTGGAGTTGGGTGCAATTCTCACGCATGAAGTCAGCAATGAGCGTGAGGTGACTTACTTACCAAACGTGCAGGAATTCTTTGAACCATTCTTCGTGTTTAAAAATAATCATTTCCCCCCATTTCAATGTACAGCATAAAACAAAATAAATATTTATTTTAAATGACAATGTATTCCAACAGACCAAGAGTATTGCTCTCGGTTCTGCGAGCTCAAATGTGATTCATACACTCTGTAGTTTTCTGAGTTTAGATTGACAAGCTCATTTCAGTTTCACAAAAAAAGATATCTGGATTCTTAGGGATAAATGAAGTCATCTGCTCAGTGACTGAGCATGGAATAAACAATCCTATTAACGGAACCCGGGTGTTGATGATGAATTAATGTCAAATCCATAATTAATGAGTAAAGTCTCTCAGGGACGTCTCTCTTTGCTGCATAAAAGGATTCCTGGCTTAACTGCACAGAATAACCCTCGACCCATTGGCAGAAAATGCGTCATGGATTTCAATGATTTCTATTCATCCATTCTTGAAGTATCCTCCGAAGCATTTTCATGGATTAACGGGGCCTCCTACATCAAAATTATAATTCAGGATTTTGAGAGGATATACTACCCAATACTTGCGGCTGTCAGTGTCCCCCGTAAGTGCTCAGTGTCCTTATCAAATTTCTAAACCGTGTTGTACCCTTCACTTATTGCCCTGAACTGTTTCCTGATCCACATTTGTTCGTAGATGGATGGTTGATTCGTCCTTACTCCTCTTGGTATATGTGGTGAATTGTAAAGCTATGTTAGACCAGTCGACATTACACTGTCTACGTAGTCATTACCGGCACGAATTCGAATGATTCTCTGCTTCTGATCCTCGTGGCTATGGATCTAAGTATCTTCGAGAAAATGGGGAAGGATCACCTGAAATCCTCTGCAGTAGTTGGCTATATTTGTTTGATAGACCATGAATATTTGAATCAGAATTCTGCATCAGTAGATTCAATGTATTTAATATAAGAGGACAGCGTATCAAGCAAATAGACACACGCACACACTCTCTCACAGATTCTCGCTCTTGCAAAGCTGCATACACCCACTATCACTCAAACAAAACCTTTCAGATACTTTCCCAAATGCACAGAGAAATTCTCTCTCTTTTTCGAACTCTTTATCACACACACGCACACATACAAACACACACACACACACACACACACACACACACACACACACAGACGTGAGCTCGCACACAAACACACACGCACAATAAATGGCAAACACTCATATATTCAGATAATCTCACGCAGAGACATTGTCAGAATGTATCCTGTGTCGTAATATGTGGTGCTGGAAAACACAGGTGTTCTGGCAGCATGCGAAGTGGAGGAGAGTTGAAGTTTTGAGCATCAGCCGTTCATCCCCAATGAGGGGGTGGCCCAAGGGGCCTGAGAGATAAATGGGTGATGCTGGGGAAGGTAACTGAGAATGCCATTTTTAGATGGAGGTGGGCGATGATGGAGATTGTTCGGAAAGGAGGTTGGAGCAAATTGATGGGAAGAAAAATGGAGAGTTAAGTCAGTTCAATAAGACTCTGGAAGGTTGTCTCTGGAATAGGGTGGCGAGTGGGATGGGTGGAAAGTGAAGAATCTTGTGAAATCGCATCGATCCTGTGTGGTTGGAGGGTGCCATGGGCGGAAGTTGAGGCATTTTTCCTCCAGGCATCGGATGCCTAGAGTCTGCCGGTGGAGGAGGTCCAGGACTTGCATGTTTTTGACGGTTGGGAGATGGAGTTAAAGTGTTCTGCAACAGGGAGATGGGATTATTTAGTCCCTATTTCCGAGAGATGTTCTCAGAAACGTTCAGCAAGTATTCGTCCTGTCGCCCCAATGTCGAATATGCCACACCAAAACCAACGGACAGAACAGATGATGTGGGTGGAAACAAAGCTAAATCTCTGTGCAATTGCGAAAGGATCAGTTAGGACCATGGACAGCAGTGAGTTTGAAGGTGTAGGCGCAAGTTTTCTTCTTTCTGTGGTGTCAAGGAAAGGTGCCAGGTGTGGACGATGGGGTGGTGAATGCTGTGGCCCTCACAATGGAGTCTCTGTGGTTATCATCTCTGTGGAATGCAGGTATTGGTGGAAAGTGAAATGCATCCCAGCTGGCGGACATGGCTGAAGATGTTTAGTTGAATGTGGAGATTGGTACGATGCAAGTTGAGGAGCGGGGAGTTCTGTCCTTGATCCGATTGAAGAGGTAGGGTTCAAGGGCAGAGGTGAGCGAAATGGAGGCGATGTACTTGAGAGCATCATCCACAGCGGGAGGGAATTTGCAGTCATTGAAGAAGAAGGCCATCCGGGATTTTCTTTGGTGGACTTAGTCCTCCTGGGACAAGATGCGGTCGATGAATTGGAAGGAATGGATAGCGTTTTGAAAAAATGCCAAGATGTGACGAGGTGTCCTCCAGGTAGCTGTGAGAGGCAGCGAGCTTGACGTCGATGTCTGTTTTGTGTTTGTCAACGGAAATGAAGATGGAGAGGTCCAGGAAGGGGAGAGAGGTGCCCGAGACGGTCCAGATGAATTTGAAGTCAGGGTACAAGGTACTGGTGAAATTGATGAGCTGTTCGTGTTGCTCGCAGGAGCATGAGCTGGCGCCCATCGAGTCATTGATGAAGCGGAGGAAATGGAGGAGATTGGTGTCAGTTTCGCTATGGCAGATGAACTGTTCCACGTACCAGAGAACGTTGCATGTACAGCTGGGGCCTCTGCGGATGCCCATGGTTACTCCTTTTCCCTCGAGGAAGTGGAAGAATTGAAAGGAGATTTTTTTGAGGATGAGGTCCAGTTCAACCAATCAGACGAAGGTTTCAGTGGAAGTATGCGATTTAGGTAATCGTTTCACGACGAAATGGTGGGCCTGGAGGCCTTTGTCTTGAGAGAAGAATGCCTGAAGATGAAGTTTGCGAGCCAGAGAAACGGAAGTCATAGAGGCGGTGGCATCCCAAACATACATGGGGAGATCCTAGATCAAGCTGGACAGAATGATGCCAAGGTATGCTGGGGTACTTTCTTTGGGAAAGGAGCTGGATGAGACATTAGGTCAACCAGAGCATTCAGGTTTGTGAATTTTGGGTTGGAGATAGAACCGAGCAGTGCGTTGTCCCCGGACTATGAGTTTTGAGGCTAATATATGAGAGGTTTTTAGTGGCAGGTGAGCTCATGATTGAGTGGGCCGTTGGAAAAGGTGTCCGTGAGTTGTTGCCTGTTTTCAGCTATGTGGAGATTAGTGCGCCATTTTATCATTGTGCCCGCTTTGTCTGCTGGCTTGATTGGTAGCCAAAGGCAACAGCATCGTTCTCGGCTGTGCCTGCGTCTTCCTCAAGTACAGGGAACAGTGTGTTTTCCACAGCTGCACCGGCACCATTTCCAGCCATTTCCTCTGTATCAACGCCACATCGTGCTCCCACCAGGAGTTTTAAAAGTTCATGAATTTTAATACCAATTTATTGCCTGACCACAAATTCAACTGGATCAGCTCTCCCACTCAATCACAGCAAGCACAGAGCCCCCCGGTCCTCACCTTCAGTCCCAACAACCAGCAAATACAACGCGTCATCCTCGATCATTTCGACTACCTTCAAACAGACCCCATCACCAGAAATATATTTCTCGCCCCACCCAGACTTGCGCGCCACAGAGGCCATTCACTCCAGGACTCCTTCGTTCGGTCCAAGACCCCCACCAACCGACCATCCTTTCCCAGCATCATGCCTTGCCACCGGACAAAGTACAAAACCTCCTCCCACACCTCCATACTCACCACAGTCCAAGGTCCCGAAGGATCCTTCCACAACCAACAGAAATTTCACTTGACTTCCACACATATCATATACTGTGTCCGTTGCTGTCGATGTGCTCTCCTCCAACTGAAGCAGACAGAAAGCTTACTTGCAGAATGTCTTCGAGATCATCTCTGAGACACATGCACTAAAAACCCTATTGCCCTGT
Organism: Chiloscyllium plagiosum; assembly: GCF_037043375.1. Taxonomy (NCBI): domain Eukaryota; kingdom Metazoa; phylum Chordata; class Chondrichthyes; order Orectolobiformes; family Hemiscylliidae; genus Chiloscyllium; species Chiloscyllium plagiosum. Next base: position 2,405,734 of record NW_028270179.1, on the reverse strand, counting down.
AGCCAAACACTTTAAATCCCACTCCAACTCCGCCGAGGCCATGCACATCCTGGGCCTCCTCCACACTAAACATCTAGCCACACAACACGTGGGCGAATACTGCCGCATCGTCCACCTTTGGTCCCTGCAACCATACAGGATAAATGTATATTTCACGCATTTCATTAATCGCCATCATCCATCTTTCCAATTTATTCCAGACTCAATATTCTGACTCGACAACAAACTCTGGACTGACCAAACTTTCCATCTTGCTTCCTACCAATTCCGTTCAACCTCCTTTCTGACATATCACCATAATACCTCATATCCATCTACCTATCCCATCCCCCGCTACTTTGCCCACAGTCCATCCCCTTCCATTGATCTCTCAGCCCATTGGGCTACTCCCTCATTGCTGATGAAGAGTTTATGCTCGAAATGTCGACTCTCCTGCTCCTCGGATGCTTCCAGACTGGCTGTGCATCTCCATCACCACACGTTCCATCACTTTTTCCTGCAACTATGTACACAATAATTAGCTACATCAGAGTAGAGAATGCGAATTTGGAAGGTACTGTTTGAGGATTATGGCTTCTGAATGGAAAACACAGTCATGACTGTGCACCACTTATGTATGAAGTGAAAATTGAATATTGCAGTTTTGTTCCCTCATCAATCGTTAAGTGTTATATCGTAGTTTCCTTTTCCACAGTTAATACAGTGACGATTGTGATCCTGTTCCGTGGGAAGTGTGGACTCTCCAGATGTGTCACTCTCTATCTGATGGCCATGGCAGTCGCAGATTTATTGGTGGTCATCCTTGACCTGATATTGAGACATATTCCAATTGTTTATCCAGAAGTCTTCACTTTCCTGAAGGATATAGATGTGTGCAACATTCATGCTGTCCCGCTTTATGCAGCATCCGATTGCTCTGCCTGGTTCACAGTCACATTCACCTTCGACCGCTTGGTAGCCATTCGTTGTCACAGTTTTAAAACTAAATATTGTAATGAGAAAACAGCGGCGGTGGTTCTCGGAACAGTGACTGGACTGAGCTGTTTAAATAATATCAGCTGGTATTTTATGTATAACAGTAATTATGCTTTATCTAATCATCCTATGTTTTGTGGTATAGAATTGAGTGATGACAACTTAGAGTTATGGGCCATAATTGAAATTGTTCACTACATTCTCTCACCCTGTCTCCCATTCATTCTGATTCTGCAGCTCAACATTTTTACCGTCAGACATATTGTAGTGAGCAGCAGAGCCCGCAGGAGACTCCGGGCTCACAACAATGGGGAGTGTCCCAGAGACACGGAGATGGAGAACCGAAGAAAATCAATTGTTCTTCTGTTTCTGATTTCAGGCAACTTCATGCTGCTGTGGGCAGTGTTTACCGTGTATGCAATGCTTGAACGAATGGATAATCTGGGCTATTTTATTTATGTGCCTGCGTATGTCCAAGAATTAGGATTTATTCTACAGCTCCTGAGTTGCTGCACAAACACTGGAATCTACGTCGTGACACAGAATAGGTTCAGAGGACAATTCACAAATTTGGTGATATATCCCTTCAGTCTGATCACTCATAGAATCAAAAGGCAAAATTAGTACCTGCCTCTGGTTTCCATTGTATACCCTGACTCCCAACGATGATTTAGATTAATTGACATACGATATTCCAAATCTGGTCGGATTGGAGCCTTAAACAACATTAGCAGTATATCCACTGACTTTAATTCTAGCACACTCAAAATGAATGTTGACATTTCATTTTTCTTCCTACCCTCCAAGTGAAATTGCAAACCAACCTGAAGAAAATCCAGAACCAGGGCTCAAAGACTATCAGCGCGTAAAAACTCTGACGTTGTTTCTAATTTAGAACATAGTCTATGTCCCTGTTCCTCCAATCAAATTGCATCTCATCCTATTTTTCCTCATTGTTTTCCATTATAAAATTGCAGTCGGCTCTCTTGTTGGGAAAGCTTGGACAGTAATTTGGTTATTAAATGTTGATGGACACAACAATTAAATGTAGATATTGATAAAATATGTTGGTTTTTAGACAATCATTAGACAAAATGATTAATAATATTGTCTGCAGCCACAACCTTTCCGATCAACTCGCCCTCCTATCGAAACCTTCCAAATTTAGAATATACTTTGCGCATGTAAACATCCTATGAACGTTCATAACCTCAAATTGTATGTCCTTGTGCTCGATTAGTCACTTTATTGTCCACTCTCTCCGTCTTCCCTCGTCTTTCAGCAGTCTCCCATCTCGTTAACACTCCTGCCAGTCTACAATGGTGCATGATTGACCTCTTGGAACTTTTCCAAAGTGTCGTTCCCCTGTCTGTACACTAGTGGTCTCCTCCTGTCTCGAAATTAAACAGAGGGATTTCGGATCGTCAAGTTAAAATGAAGTTCTTGTCATCAGGGATGACAAGCTGATTTGGGGGATATCTTCGCAGGTAAAGGGACGGCTGGAAAATGGGAAGTCTTCAATCATTAGATAGCGAGAATCCAGAGAATGTATGTTTCTCTTATGTGAAAGGAAAGGCTGGTAGGGATAGAGAATGGTGTATGACGAGAGAAATTGAGGGTTGGGTTCAGAAAAAAGAAAGAAGCATGTGTAAGGTGAAGAGAGTTTAGAACGAGTGAATCGTTAGAAGAGTATAAAGGAATGAGGAGCATATTGAGGATGGATATCAGGACGGCCAAAAGGAGACATGATTTGGCTTTGGCAAATAGAAGTAAGGAGATCCGAAAGTGTTTTTATAAATATGTTAAAGACGAAAGGGTAACTAGGGAGAAAATAGGGTCCTACAAAGATCAGCAAGGCGGATTCTGTGTGGAACCGCAGAAAATGGGGGAGATACTAAACGAGTATTTTGCTTATGTGTTTACTGATGAAAAGGATATGGAAGATATAGACTGTAGGGACATAGATTTTGACACCGTGCAAAATGTCCAGATTACAGAGGAAGAAGTGCTGGATGTCTTGAAACGCATAGAGGTGGATAGATCCCCAGGACCTGATCAGGTGTACCCGAGAACTGGGTGGCAAGTTAGATCAGTGATTGCTGGGCCTTTGCTGAGATGTTTGTATCATCGATTGTCACAAGTGAGGTGCCGGAAGCCTGGCGGTTTGATAACGTGGTGCCACTGTTTAAGAAGGGTGGTAAGGACAAGCCAGGGAAATGTAGACAAGTGAGCCTGACGTCGGTGGTGGGCAAGCAGTTGGAGGGAATTCTAAGGGGAAGGATGAACATGTTTTTGGCAAGGTAAGGACTGCTTAGGGAGAGTCAACATGACTTTGTGTGCAGGAAATCCTGTCTCACAAACGTGATTGAGTTTTTTTTTGAGGAAGTCACAAAGAGGAATGATGAGGGCAGAGTGGTAGACGTGATCTATATGGATTCCAATGAGGCGTTCAACAAGGTACCCCGTGCGAGATTGGTTAACACGGTTAGATCTCACGGACTACAGCGAGAACTAGCCATTTGGATACAGAACTGGCTTGAAGGAGGAAGATAGATGGTGGTGGTGGAGGGTAGTTTTTCGGGATTGGAGGCCTGCGACCAGCGGAGTGCCACAAGAATCGATGCTGGGCCCTCTACTTTTTTGTCATTTACATAAAGGATTTGGATGCGATCATAAGAGGTACAGTTAGTACGTTTGCAGATGATACCAAAATCGGAGGAGTAGTGGACAGCGAAGATAGTTACCTCAGATTAGAACAGGTTCTTGACCAGATGGGCCAATGGGCAGAGAAGTGGCAGATGGAATTTAATTCAGATAAATGCGAGGTGCTGCATTTTGGTGTAGCAAATCTTCGCAGGACTTATACACTTAATAGTAAGGTCCGAGGGAGTGTTGCTGAACAAAGAAATTTGGAGTGCAGGTTCGTGGCTCCTTGAAAGTGGAGTCGCAGCTAGATAGGATAGTGAAGAAGGCGTTTGTTATGCTTTCGTTTATTGGTCAGAGCATTGAATACAGGAGTTCGAATGTCATGTTGGGACTGGAAAGGACATTGGTTAGCCAACTGTTGGAACATTGCGTGCAATTTTGGTTTCCTTACTATCGGAATGGTGTTGTGAAACTTGGAATGGTTCAGAAAAGATTTACAAGGATTTTGCCAGGGTTGGAGGATTTGAGCTTATGGGAGAATCTGAAAAGGCTGGGGCTATTTTCCCTGGAGCGTCGAAATTGATGGGTGACCTTATAGAGGTTCTCAAAATTATTTGAGGCATGGTTAGGATAAATAAGCAAATTGTTTTCCTAGGGAGCTGGGTAATCCAGAACAAGAGTGCATAGTTTTACGATGAGGGGGGGAAAGATATAGAAGAGACCTAAGGGGCAATTTTTTCACACAGGATGTGGTACTTGTATGGAATGAGCTACCAGATGAAGTGGTGGAGGCTGGCAGAATTGCAATATTTTGGATGTTTTTATCAATAAGAGGGCTTGGATGGATATGAGCCGATTGCTGGCAGGTGGCAGGCGGAACAAGATTGAGTAGGGACAGCTCGTCGACATGGACGGGTTGGACCGACGTGTCTGTTTCCATGCTGTACATCTCTATGACTCTCTGACTCTATGTTCTTATACATAAAACATTTCTGCAGCGTTTTGCCCAAAATTCATTGTTCATAGGCAAATGTCTTTAGCTTATACCCCTTAAAACTTAGCGTTATACAAAAAAATCATTCGTGCAGATTTGAAATGAGTAATTGATGCAGCAACCTCTGCCATTTGTGCCAGAGTGTTCCAAACATTTTGAACTCCTTGCGCGTAGCAGCTCTTCCGAACATCTCGCCCAGTCTCCGCATGAATCACAGATCATATCCTCGATTGTAGAGCCCCCAACGTGTGGATATGCCATCTCTTTAAATGTTCCATTTGATTGATGATTTCGATCAGATGACACCACAGCTTTCGAACTTCTCCACAAAGCAGGTCATATTTTCTGTAATCTTCTGAATAACATCAGTCTTGAAGTCCAAGAAATAGTGTCGTTAAGTTATGCTACATTCCTTCCCAAGGCTCTGGATACTTCTAGCGTTAAAAAATTATCCAGGTGCGCCCTTGCAATGTTCAGTTTGACAAGTGTATGCACTAGCTAACGGAATTAATGAATTGAACAGTTCGTTGCGTGTTGTTGACATACACAGAAGAGAAGATCGTACTTTGTCCAAGTTCAATATATGCTTCCCAAGGTGTGCTGATCACATCTGACCGAAGTACTCCAAGTGGGATTTAATCCAAGTTATATTTATTCAAAAAAAGGCGACTTCCAAGTTGCTGAGACAAATACAGCCACATAGTTAAAACATGTTAGGTATTACAGAAAAGTGACCATCGGCATATCAAGTCCAGGTGTCTAATGTCAAGGATTCAATTTCAAGGGCATTGGCATCTGTTTTGGAACCAGTGGCGATTTGTACTGATGGAAAAGTCTACATCTGAACCGATCTGGAGCCCGTGATCGCACGGAAGTATAAATAGAATGCTCATGCGTACTTTGAAGAAGGGTCTTGGAGAGGGGCGAGGGAAAGGGAAAACGACAGGAAGTATGACTGTAAAAAAAGATAAGCAGCCGGTTAGCATGTATGCAGTAGGGTTCAAGTACAATTCAGAGTATGAAAGAAGTAAAAAGGAATGGATAACTCAGGAAATATAATGAGATATATTGGAAATCATGAGGATATGAATACTGCCATCAGGCACTTTACCTGAATTCGTAATAAGATCAATGAGTTAACAGCACAACTCATCACGAATGAAAATAATTTAGTAACCATTACGGAGAGATGGTTACAGGATGGTCACGATGGAGAGTTGCATCTCCAGACGTTCAGCATATTTGGAAGGACACACAGGAAAGTGAGGGAAGTGCTGTCGCTCTGATATTCAAGAAGGATATCATAATAAGTTGGAATCCACTTGGGTGGAAATTACAAAATACAAAGACGAAAAAATTCAATTTTACGCGTAGTCAAAAGAACACCAAATAATAACATCACATTGTGGTGGCAATAAATAAACAAATAATGCCTGTAAAAAGTACATGGCAATTATCGGGGGATTTTAATCTCAGAATGACTGTTCGAACCAGCGCAGTCCGGGTAGCCTTTTGGACAGGTTTGTTGAGTGCATCCGTTATAGTATACTTGAACAGAATGCAATTGAACCGAAGACGGAGCAAACTATCCAGTGCCATGGAACCAGATTTGATAACAGTCTCGGCCGTCCATCTGCGTGGCATTGGCACATTCTCCCCATTTCTGCATGGGTCTTTTCTGGGTGCTCTAGTTTCGTCCAAGAGGACAAAGATATGCTGGATAAGTGAATTGGTCTTGCTAAATTGCCCGTAGTGACCTATGGTGTTTATCTGAAGTGCATCAGTCACGGAAAATGTAGACTCATGGGTAGAAAAGGGGGTCTGGGTCACGCTTCAGAGGGTCAGTGTGGACCAGTCAGGCAGAATGACCTGTTTCCACACTGTAAGTATTTGATGATCACTTACCACCACATTATAACTTGGCCTTGCTCCATTTCGTCTTTTCATTTGGTATTGTCCCGAAGAATTCAGATGCCATTTCTTCTGTGTGTTTATTCATTATGCACCGCCTAGAGCATAGCTTCGTCTTATGTCTTATACTCAAAGGTACACGCGCCTATCTGAGTGAATTTCCACCATTCACCAATGGGTCAATCAGGCAAGATCACGCTGATTAATCGGGCCCAAAAAGACATTGACATCTTGATGGCAGGGCGGTCCTTAGGTGTCCATGACTGCAAGTGCTAGTAGCATGTAGAGCGCTCCAATGAAGAGTGGAATGCGCCCCTGTATCTGTTACGCACCTCGACTTTTCCGTTCACCCTGACGATGATATTCCAACCAGTTTCGGGTGTGTGTGGTGGGTTGCCAACTACCAGGTTCATTGCTAACTGGCTGTTGGCAGGTGCAGCCTGTCTGGATGATGCAGTATGCGTAATAGCACTGTTATTTTTGTTAATGCTCACCTTAGGTACCCAGAATTCTTTCTTATTTGTCCATTTTTCTTGAAATCCATCATAAACTTCATGATTTTGAGAGGCCCCTCCAGCCCAAGGCCCGACCTTTGATCCTGTTGTGATGGATCTCAACATGAAATGCAATGACTGCAGGACCATCCCGATTCAAGCTAAGCCCAACATATACTGGAGCAACTAAACTGATGCAGATAGGATATGAGAAAACGACACTTTCCAGAGATTAATCAAACACAAAAAAGGTAAACTTTGCTATCGAAGTACGCATTGCTCACGTTCTTTCTCGTCCTTCACTTGACAGGCGCATTTAGCTGAGTAGTCTTCATGTTCCCAGTGTGAGCCTCCACTGCTTATTTGTGAACGAGGACAGTGAATTCTGGTTCTGTGAGATCGAGGCCATACAGGTATTCGCCTCCCTTCTGGTGTCGGCCTGTCATGCGAGGTTGGTTCTGGAGATCAGACGATGATGTTGCATACCATCATGAGGCCAAACGGAAGTATTGTCTCCCAGCTTTTCTTATTCTGCTGCACCGTCTTCCTAATCATCCCTTTTCGGGTGTGGTTCAGGCTTTCCACGATCCCACTAAATTGTTTAGCATACAATGTGGAATTTCTGCTTGATACAAAGCATAGTTATTACACTTTACATGACTCAGTCTTTGAAACGGATTCATCGATCTGACTTGTTACTGCGGGGAAGACCCCATCCTGCTCTGTTATGATATATGCTGTTGCTTTGGTTGTATTTAAATAACAAGGAAAGCATCGACCCATTTTGTGAAAGTACCTACGATGATCAGAATGCAGATATGTCCACTGCCACACGTTAGCAGGGGAACTTTGAAGTGACTTTAAAGTATTGGCCGGGGCCCTTCCACTTCTTAGTTCTTCCCTTCGCGTGTAATTATCTGTATTGTTTTCGGCAGAGACAAAACAGTTCCCTTTATTATGTGCTGCATCTCGACGCAACTCGGGTCACCAACACACAGATTTTAATTGTTTTGTAGTGGCCTTTCTTCCCTTGTGCACGTGCCCATAATGATATTTATATATAATTTGGTCCTTGTTTTCAGTCGAGGCGACAAACAATCATGATTTTAGAAATAACCTGTCACCGACGTGTAGGGAACACTTCCATCTGGCAGAGGCATCTGGATAAACTCTTCCCATAATTTGTTTTTAAGGAATCATCACGGCGTTTTACTTGCCTAATGTCCTCTATGTTTTACTGACTTAGACTGACAGCATTGGCTGCTTACATCTGGGTGTCCACCAGAAAACTCCGACAGAAGCCCGTCTTTTGGCGAATTTGTCTGCTCTGCGTTTACATTATGGGATCCCCTGTGATTCGTTCCATCTTTGATTATGCTGTACTTAACCTCCTGCGAGGCCTGCAGTTGTTCAGTGAGGGGGCCGATGATAGTGGTTTCACATCAGCGGAAACAAAGCCTCGAACTTCCCAAAGTGGTAAGCATTCATTGAAGCGTTTGCATACTTGCATGCTGTCTGAATATATATCTGCGCGTGAATGTAACAGATCACGGTGGGTGAAGATACAGGCTGATCGGTTGTACAAAACGAGTCATGTTGATAGCAGGATGATTCTTCGACATCCATTACTGCAGGTGCTCGGTGCACGTAGCCTCTTCTAAATAAGGGTGTGAGGCGCCCCTTTGACTGGATGTTTCTGATCGAGCTGACTCTGTTCAACGCCAAATTCAGATTCATATTTTAGGTCTTCAACTGTCATGCTGATTGCAAACATCCTGTTGGTCGCTGCAGACAGTCTGGATTCTGTGGCATGTTTAATAGCACAGTCGTTTTGCTTGTGTGTTGCCTTAGTTTCCACAATGCTTTAGTCCTTGTCTATTTTTAATTAAATCTATCATAAACGTTGTATTTTGAACAGTCCATCAGAACATACCTAGAAGTTCCGATGGGAACAAAGAAGAGAAAGCATTACTCTGAATGTAATTTGTGCCGATATGTTCTGGGAAATTAGGATTGAACAATTTGGAAAGTGCTCTCTTCTGTATCTTATTAGTGTTCGACATGAAACGAGTATCTTGTTGCAGTTATTAATCAGAGTACAAACACTTAGCAAAAATACCCACATTCTCCGATACTCATATCCAGATTTTAAAAATCGTTTGAACTGCCAACAGAGTACATGGTGAATAATTATATTCTAATCCTAGCAGCTATTTTTTTAAAAAATAAGTCAGGAGATGGTGACCTTCGAGAGGGAAGACGCGATTTTTTTATGAATGCCTTGAGGGGCATTTGTGTATCGGGGAGCTGGGGTGCTTTAGTTCTTCTCAGTAGTGCGGGGATAAGTTTAAGAATACATAGCCAGAAGATTAGAATCTACTCATTTCAGACGACTTACTCCGAGGTGGCTCGTCACCGCTAGTGTGCTGTGGGAACGTAAACAAAGAAAAGTCGGAAGATGAGTGAAAGAACTTGTACAGAAATGGAGAAAAGCTGTGGACATTGAATCTATTAATAACGTGAAAATTGACAGACCACTTTTGAGAGGGAAGTGAAATAAAGTGTTTAATAAACATATGTAGATGACGGGGTGAACATCCTATGTAACTCGAGCTTGGTCTTTTCTTCAGAAAATCGGCGTTAATCGATTTGTCACGTCAAACCTACACTTCCATCCTGGGATGATATCACAGTCATACCCTAAACCGCTATCTTCATCTTGCAAGGCCAAGTCACATTTATTGTGTTACGACAAGGGGATAGCTCCTCTGCTAATTTAAACCAGACACACAGAGAAACTTATCTTGCAGCACAATCTTTTAAATTTCGAGAGGCAAAGAACTATCCCAGATTTCACTTTTTAAAGTAAAAAATTAGCACTTGTATTCTTTCAGTCCAACAGAGAAAATTAAAACCACAACCTGTTTCCAAATTCTTACTTTTAGCCCTTTCTTTAAGTGCCATTCCATGGTACTGGTCCGCTAAAAATAAGCCAATTATGATTTAGGAAAATTAACTCTAAAGGTTCAAAATCCAGACAGCTATCCATTATTCTTGGTAGATGTTCCTCTGTCGATTCTCGTCTGCATTTTCTGTTTTCGTCTTTTCTTCGGTCGCCTGTTGCACAACTTTAATTATGGACCGATATCTTTCAGAGAACTTTTCAGCTGACAGTCTCTTTTGTTGGTGCTGTGTGCCATTCTTCCTAAAAGTTAAGAACATTCGGCATTACACCTCAAAGCATCGGTTCATTTCATTGGTTTGATGTTATCAAACAATTAAATTCAAATTCGATTGGATTTTCTGAACTGGGGCGTAGTTTAAACTGATTGGCCGAATTTGATTTTGTTTTTGTTCAATGTCAACGCAACGCCAGGTATTTGTTTCAAACAAGTCTGACATTTTCAATTGTTTTAGCACAGCCTCTGCTTTGAGTCAGTCTTTACGATCTTTCCCTCTGTCTTTACAGTCCACACCTACACTTTCATAACAATTCTCGCACAACAATCCCTTTTCGATATAGAGGTGAATGATCCATTTTTAATTTAGCTATTATAATCATGCGTATCCTAATACAGAAGTACAGCACTGCAGCGAAAATTGTATACAGTTGCATGGTGTAATCTCAGGTGACAAGGGGCCTAGGATTGTAAAAGTAAATTCCTTTAACGCAAAGGACGTAGAGAAAGGACGCATTGAAAAGTTAAGTATTAGTTGATACAATATTACAAAAATAGAGAAACGAGTGCAGTGTTTTAATGCCTTTAATTCCAGGTGTTGAATTCAGTTGTTTAAAACAGCACTTGGTGCAGTACTAGGTCGTTGAGTCACTTTGCGTTTTCTGGATTAGAAGAAGTGATTTTGGGGCTTACAAAAGATGGCCAAGGCAAACCTGCTGGAAATTGCAATCAAACGAGAGTCATAGTTGCCTTCAGCTGTGAGAAATGGAAACGTAATTACCGCAATTGCTCGATACTAACATTTGCTGGAAATGTTAAAGAATCTTTGGAAGTGACAAGAATTTAATTGCAGATGATGCAGCTTGAACATAAAAAGGAAACAAAACAGTTTTAATGACGGTTTCAAGAAGAGGGAAGAAGAGAATATGACTTGCCCTGGCATAATAAAAAGAAAAGGAAAAATCGCTTTTGCAAAAAAAAAAAAAAAATTATTGGAAGGCCCCAGGAGAACCACTGGAGAGAGAGAGAGAGAGCATGGAAAGGGGGAAAAAGAGAGAAGAAGGGGAAAATGAGAGAGGAGAAAGCGAGAGAGAGTTTCAAATTCAGAAATTTGCACTCACGCAACAGAGTTGACTGAAATCAATGGAGATGAATGTGGAAGGTAGGTTTAGTGAGGAGGATAGAGATGTTGTTCCAACCCAAATGTAATCGCCAAATGCCTTGCAGCAATCTGTTTACATACATCCAAACATTGCATAAAGTTGAGAGCAGAGATGTCGAAGCTATTCTCATTACATTTGAAAATGTAGAGAAGGAAATGAAGTGGCCAGAGGTCACATGAAATTTGTTGATCCAAACAAAGCTGCTCTGTAGATCTGGTGAGGTATTTGGACTACTATCAGAGGAGGTTTCCGGGGACTATGAGGACGTAAAGAAATCCATCTGCAGTGCATGTCAGCATGTGCCTGAGACCGACAGACAACGTTTGAGGAATCTAACCAGGGAGTCTGTTCAAATCTATAGTGAGTGTGAAAGTATCAAACAAAGTAATTTTGGTAAGTAGATAAGGGAATTAAAGTATGCCAATCATATGACGCTCTTAGAGATACGATTAATTTCTAGGATTTCAAAACTTGACTTCCTGAGATAGAGAGAACCAATTAGAAGAACAGAGATTTACAAAAGCAAAATTAGCAGCTGAAATGGTTGTTGAGTATGAGTTGGTTCATACATCAAGTTTTGGCTTCCAACATCAATTTCAATCCTTGAGGGATAGAAATCTGTGAAGCGGATAGTCGTAAGGGGAAAGTAGATCTCGATGAAAATCATAACGTTAGCTTACCAGATGGTAAAAATCAGACTATGAAGGGTAGACAGAAGTTAAAAGCACCTCGTGCTTTCACTGCAATCAATTAGGCCACATGAAGTCACTTTGAATTGGTGGTGAGAAAAAGCTCTTGGAAAGCAGATATCGGAAAACAGGATAGTTAGTGAATTTTGTTAAAGTGGTAAAGGAAGGCACAGCTCTTTTTGAAAAGCTGCACCTGATTTTACAGTCTGGTGGGAAAGTTGCTAATGAGGAAGTGCCCGATCTTCTTAAACCATTTGCTCGCAAATTTTAGGATTACTCATCGGCAGGAGCAGCAGGTGAAGTAATTACAGCATTGACAGATACGGGATTAATGTTGAAAGGTGGGGTCATGGAGTCCAGAACTAGAGGGCATAGGTTTAGAGTGAGAGGGGAATGATATTAAAGAGACCTAAGGGGCAACATTTTCAGATGGTGGTACGTGAATGGAATGAGCTGTCGGAGGATGTGGTGCAATTGCAACATCTAAGGGGCATTTGGATGGATATATGAATAGAAAGGGTTTGGAGGAAATGGGCCGGGTGCTGGCAGGTGGGACTAGATTGTGTTGGGATATCTGGTCGGCATGGTCAGGTTGGACCGAAGGGTCTGTTTCCATGCTGTACATCTCTGTGATTCTCTGACTCTATGAGGAGAAATGTAACTCAGAAGGTCAATTACCGGAAAACGTGCTAGTTCGGGGAATTCATGGTGAGACAAGAATTGGTTAATAATGTAGAGTGAGGTTCGAGTGACCAGAGAAAAGTTGAGTAGTGGTACTGAAGGAACTCTCAGAACGAGGAATACAATATCTCCTTGTTAACGATTTTGCTCTGTCAGAGGTAGGACTGCAGCCAAATATGGATGAAAAGAAAGTGGAAAATCAGGGAACTTCCATATTATAGAAAACATATACCGTTTTCCATCCCTCACTATATGGTATCAAGCTCATAATATCACCAGTTGAATTGGAAGTAGAAATCAGTGAATACAGATAAGGAAGTTAAAGTAGAATTATCAGGATTTTTTTTTTACTGGTTGAGACAAAACAGAAACAGATGGAGGAGAACGTGAATATTTTAAGATCAGGGAAATTTAACTGTTTTACAGCAGAATGATGAAAATCTGATGCAAATGTAGCAAAAAGCATACATCAAAGTGGAATCTGAGTGTATCCCTGAGTGCTTAGAACTTAAAAATGAGGTCTTGTTGAGAAAATGGTGACCATCCCATATTCAGGCACTTGAAAAATGGACAGAAGTTCATCACGTTGTATTGCTTGTGGGTTACAGAAAGTAGGTATTGCGATTGGCACATGAATTAACAGTAAGAGTTCATTTAAGGGTAAGAAAAGTTCGAACTAAAATACAAAAACATTGTTACTGGGTTGGACTGGAAAACGAGGGAGTGAAATTTGCTGCACATGTTTATACTATCAGGTAATTGGACAACCACAGGTAGCAATAAAGCCAAAACCTCTTATACCTATTCCTGCATTTGAGGAATGTTTTAATTGATTGCTTAGGACGCCTACCTAAAAGAAAAAATGGGAATCAGTATTTGTTAACAATAATGGATGTGTCCACAGGATTTCCAGAGGTCATTCCATTCCACAAGGATTCAGCTAAAAGCATTGTAAAGGTGTACCTCAAATTATTCCCTGGATAATCACGAACCGTACAAAACAATCAGATTAAGGATGGCAATTTATATCAAAATTATTCAAGGCAGTTACGGAAATCTGAGGAGTTAAACAATTCAAATCCACTGCGGACCATCAAGAATCGTAGGGATCGCTAGAAATCTGGCATCAGACATTAACGACAATGTTGAAGCTTCACAATCAAGACTATCCAGACGATTTAGACGAGGGAATTCGGTTTTAACTTTTTGCCATTAGAGATGTACCAACTGAATCGACCAAGTTCAGACCGTTTGAATTAGTTTTTGGTCATGAAGTCAGAGTCCATCAAAATTTATTACGAAGAAACTGAAGATACCAAATTCAGACACCACATATTTGGATCACGTGTAAAATGTTGCAGAATGTTTAAATAGATGGCAAGGCTGCATTTAAAAATATCATATTATATGATGAAGCAGGAAGCAGATAAGATATCAAAAACTCGTTACTTTTCTAACGGTGATAAACTCTTCGTGTTACATCCAGTGAGGGGTGAACCTTCGAAAGCTAAGTTTAGTGGATCGGATCAGATCGAAAGGAGATTGAGTGAGGTGAACTATTTCATAATGATTCAAGACAGGAAGAAATCTCACAGAGTGTGTCATGTGAATATGCTGAAAAGGTATTCTGACAGGGAAAGAAAACAAACAGAAAATGCCTTCCTGGTTACAGCACACAGTGAAGAATCAAGTTCAAAGCATTCACAATTGGACATTCCTCAAATTACATTGGAAAATGGGGATATTGTCAAAAATTGCAATTAATTATTGAGTTAGCCTCAAAGGCAAAAACGATATGACCTAAAAGAATTATTGAGTTTGCACGGGGAGATACGTGGGATTAAGCTGGGAAGTGCTAATGTAATTATGCATGAAGTTGGATTTATTCGGAGGAAACTGCCAGGTACGTTCAATGGAAAAAGAAAATTTTGCTTCATTATTCGTAACACCGAATGGACTATATAAATTTAAAATCATTTCACTTGAAATGAAAAAAGTGCGCAAGCCACATTTAAAAGAATCACCAATAAAATAATTTCTGAATTATCCAATTGTTTAGTATCGACGACCTGGTGATTTTAGTCACACATGGAAGAAACATTTGCAGCATTTATTGGAACGTTTCGAACGACTTCGGGAGGCAGGCTTGGTGATAAACTGATTAAGAGGAAATTCGACAAAGCTGAAAAGGTAGATGGGATACAGCCAGGTGATGGAAAGGGAACAGGCAGACAGTGCAATGGTTGCATGGGGCCGTTCCACGAAATAACAAGTACACTGATATGAGCAGTGTCAGGAGGTCACGAAACAACAGAAGGAAGTGATGGGGTTGAGGTCTCTAGCACAGACCTTGCACCTGTTGCTGAGATAGGAAGGTCGAAGAGTAGGAGAGCATTAGTCATTGGGGACTCCATAGTTAACGGGACAGAAAGGAGATTCTGTATGAATAAGAGAGATTCGGTTGATGTGTTGCCTTCCAGGTTCGAGGGTCAGTGATGTTTCGGGTTGTATTTTCGGAATCCTTCAGGGGGAGAAAGAGCAGTCGTACGTTGGGGTTCATATAGGCACCAAAGTCATAGGTAGGATAACGGATGGGGATATAAGGTTGGGGTGTTATCTGTTGTTTGTTGCTCCTGCCACGTGCCAGCAAGACGAAGTATAGGGCAAAAAGACCAGATGAACACGTGGCTACAGAGATGATGCAAGAGGGAGGGATTCAGATACCTGGATAATTGTGGTTCATTCTGTGCTATGTGGTACCTCGAAAAACGGGGTTGTCTACACGTGAATCAGAGGGCTACCAATAGCTTGTGGTGGTTTGAAATTTGCTAATGCACTTCAGGAGTGTTTAAACTACGTCAGCAGGGGAACGGGAACTTGAATTGTAGCTCCAGTGTGCAGGTGGTTGAGAGTAGTAAGGTAATAAGTAAGGTATCAAGGTCACAAAAGTGAACTGGCAGGCAGAAAGTAAGTTTCAAATGTGCCTGTGGTCAACGGAGGAGCATGCAGAATAAGGTGGGGGAACAACCAGCATGGGTTGTTACCTTGGACTTCGATGCTGTGGCCAGTGCAGAGACATCGATCGAGCAGGAACACGAAAGGTTGTTGCAGATTCCAATGTTCAGATGTTTCAGTAAGAACAGTGAAGATGTTAAAAGAGGGGGAGGTGTGGCATTGTTAGTGAAGGACAGCATTACAATGGCAAAAAGGATGTTTGATGAGGACTCGTCTATTGAAGTAGAATGGGCTGCCGTCCGAATTAGGGAAGAGAGATAACCCGGTTAGAAAGTTTCTATAGGCATTCGAAAAGTTCCAAAGATGAAAAGGAAATAACTGCAACGAAAATTCAGGTTAGGAGCGGAAGTAACAGGGCAGCTTTTATGGGGGACTTTAACTTTCCAAATATTAACTGGAAATGCTGTTGGTCGAGTAGTTTAGATGGGTCAGTATTTGTCCAATTTAGAGGAGAGTTTGTTGATACCGTTAGTTCATAGATGAAGAAGCGCCTATACAATATTGGATTCAGTTCTAAGCAATAAATTAGGCCAAGTCTAAGATTTCATGACAGGTGCAAACTTTGGTAATAGTGACCAGAATTCGGTTACACTTATTTTTGTGATGGAAAGGGATAGGTATATATCGCAGGGAAAGAATTATAGGTGGATATAAATACAACTATGATGCGATTAGGCAAGATTGAGGATGCATAGGATGGAGAAGGAAAATGCAGGGGTTGCGCACTATTGAAATGTGGAGCTTGTTCAAGAAACAGCGACTCCGTCTCATAGATATGTATATACCTATGAGGCACAGAGGAAGTGGTCGAGTGAGGGAACCGTGGTTTACAAAGGAAATTGAATCTCTTGTCAAGAGGAGGAAGGAGAATGATGTAAAGATGAGGCGGGAAGTTTCTGCTAGTTCGCTTGTGAGTGTCACATTAGGCAGGAAGGACCGAAACAGGGAGCACAGAAGAGCCATGAGAGGTCATGAGAAGTCTTTGGAAGGTAGAGGAAGGAAAACTATAAAGTTTTCTACAGGTGCGTCTGGAATAAACTAAAATGACTGGGGCACGATCAGGCCCAGTCAAGGACAGTTGTGAGAAGTTGTAAGTGGAATCCGAGGATATAAGGAAGGCGCTAGATGAACACTTCTCGTTAGTATTCGCACTGGAAAAAGACAATTTTGTTGAGTACAATGTTGAGGTACAGTCTGTTTGGCTAGACGGGAGTGAAGTTCATGAGGAGGGCATGTTAGCAATTCTGGAACGTGTCAAAATAGATAATTCCCTGGACCGAATAGCATTTATGCTCGGATTCTCTGGGAGCTGGGAGGAGATTACAGAGCCTTCTGCTCTGATGTTTATGGCGTCATCGTCTAATGCATAGTGCCAGACAGCTGCAGGATAGTAAATGTGGTTCCCTTGTTCAAGAAGTGGAAGAGAGGCATCCTTGGCAATTCTGTTGTGGTTAAGCTGTTGCAAGGCATTATAAGCGATAGGATTTATAATCATCTAGAAAGGAGTAATTTAGTTAAGGATATGCAACACCGGTTTTGGAGGGCAGGCTGTGCCTCCCAGAGCTTCTTAACTTTTTCGAGACGTTTATCAAGCAGTTAGATGATTTTAAAACGGTTGACATGGTGTATATGGAGTTCAGTGAAGCGATTGCTAATGTTACTCACGCCAGACAATTGCACAAAATACAGAGGCATTGCATTGAGTGTGTTTCAGCCGATAGAAGACAGACTGTGGTGGTTGATAGAAAATGTTCATTCTGCAGTTCAGTTAAATGTGGTCTCCCTCATGGACCTGGTATGGGGCCACTGCCATTTGTAATTGTCACAAATGACCTGGATAAGTGTGTGTTCAAGGATGGGTTCGTAACTTTTCGGATGACACTAAATACAGGGGAGTTTTAGATCGTGCTGAAGGATGTTGCAGATTTCAGATGATATTAGATAAGCTGCAGAGCTGGGCTGAGAGGTCGCAAATGAAGACAAATGCCGAAAAGTGTGAGATGATTCACTTTGATAATATACTTGGTTGTGTCGATGAGCAGAGAGATCTTGGTGTCCGTGAGCATAGATCAATGAAAGTTGCAACCCAGTTTGATAGGGTTGTTAAGAAGGCACACGGTGTATCACTCTTTATTAGGAGAGGGATTGAGTTGCGTGGCCATGAGATCATGTTGCAGCAATACCACACACTGGTGCGGTCGCCCTTGGAGCATTGCATACAGTTCTGGTCACTGCATTATAGGAAGCATGCGGAAGCTTTGGAAAGTGTGCATCGGAGATTTACCAGGGTATTGCCTAGTATGGACGAAACGTCTTATCGGGAAAAGGTGGCGGGCTTTTGGCTGTTTTCTTTTTAGAGAAGATAATTAGAGGTGATTGACAGAGACAGAAAAGATGATCAAATGATGGGATATTGTGGAGACTGGGAGTGTTTTTTCTCGGTTGGAGATGGCTCGCACGAGGGGACAACAGTTAAATTTACAACTGATAGAGAGAGGACTGACGTCAGATGTCGGTTTTTCTCCAAGAGCGTAGTAGTGGAACGTCCTGCCTGCAAACTTCGTAGAATCGCCATCATTGAGGGCATTTAAATTGTCGTTGGGTAAACCGATGGATAATCATGGAATTGGAGAGGTTAGCTAGGAGTCAGATTAGTTTCAAATGGCGGCTCCAAACCTAGATCCAAAGGGCCTGTGCTGGGCTATCGCAATCTACGTTCTATGCATGTTCTGAAGCTCATGTCACATTCCTGATCCTTGTTATTAACTACGGGCAGACCGCACCAAGTAATGTGAAAACAAAGGTTATTCGGTTTTTCTCATATTCTCGACGAAAAGAACGGAACTCCGGTTCTTGTGATTGAGTGGGTTATATTTGAAATTCGTATTGAACTGAGCAGCGCGCGGCTCCACTCATTGAACTACTGGGAAAATGCACAACGTTTCAGTGTACGGCAGGCTGTGTAAAGGCATTTGACAGCCTGAAAGCTGTGTTAATGACTGCCCCAGTATTAGCCAAACTTAATTAGACAAAACCATTCAAGAAGGATATCGATAAGTGCGATGTGAGTATTGGTGCTGTGCTCTCGCAGGAGAAAGTGAGGTCTGCAGATGCTGGAGATCAAAGTTGAAACTTTATTGCTGGAACAGCACAGCAGGTCAGGCAGCATCCAGGGAACAGGAGATTCGACGTTTCGGGCACAGGCCCTTCTTCAGGAATGAGCAGAGAGTGTTCAGCAGGAGAAGATAAAAGGTAGGGAGGAGGGACTTGGAGGAGGGGAGTTGGAAATGTGATAGGTGGAAAGAGGTCAAGGTGAGGGTGATAGGTCGGAGTAGGGTGGAGGCGGAGAGGTCAAGAAGAAGACTGCAGGTCAGGAAGGCGGTGCCGGGCTGGAAGGATCCGGCTGAGACAAGGTGGGGGGAGGGGGGATGAAGAAACTGGTGAAGTCCAAGTTCATCCCCTGTGGTTGGAGGGTTCCCAGTCGGAAGATAAGACGCTCCTCCTCCGACCGTCGGGTTGTTGTGGTTTGGCGGTGGATGAGTCCAATGACCTGCATATCCTCGGTGGAGTGGGAGGGGGAGTTGAAATGCTGTGCCACAGGTTGGTTGGGTTGGTTCGTCCGGGTGGCCCAGAGGTGCTCTCTGAATCGCTCCGCAAGTAGGCGGCCTGTCTCCCCAATATAGAGGAGGCCACACCGGCTGCAGCGGATGCAGTAGATGATGTGGGTGGAGGTGCAGGTGAATCTGTGGCGGATATGGAAGTTTCCCTTGGGGCCTTGGAGAGAAGTGAGGGGGGAGGTGTGGGCGCAAGTGTTGCACCTCCTGCGGTTGCAAGGGAAGGTGCCGGGAGTGGTGGTTGGGTCGGTGGGGGGTGTGGATCTGACAAGGGAGTCGCGGAGGGAGTGGTCTCTACGGAAAGCTGATAGGGGAGGGGAGGGAAATATATCCTTGGTGCTGGGGTCTGTTTGGAGGTGGCGGAAGTGACGGCGGATGATGCGCTGTACATGGAGATTGGTGGGGTGGTAGGTGAGGACCAGTGGGGTTCTGTCCTGGTGGCGGTTGGAGGGGCGGGGCTCAAGGGCGGAGGAGCGGGAAGTGGAGGAGATGCGGTGGAGGGCCCCGCCCCTCCAACCGCCACCAGGACAGAACCCCACTGGTCCTCACCTACCACCCCACCAATCTCCATGTACAGCGCATCATCCGCCGTCACTTCCGCCACCTCCAAACAGACCCCAGCACCAAGGATATATTTCCCTCCCCTCCCCTATCAGCTTTCCGTAGAGACCACTCCCTCCGCGACTCCCTTGTCAGATCCACACCCCCCACCGACCCAACCACCACTCCCGGCACCTTCCCTTGCAACCGCAGGAGGTGCAACACTTGCGCCCACACCTCCCCCCTCACTTCTCTCCAAGGCCCCAAGGGAAACTTCCATATCCGCCACAGATTCACCTGCACCTCCACCCACATCATCTACTGCATCCGCTGCAGCCGGTGTGGCCTCCTCTATATTGGGGAGACAGGCCGCCTACTTGCGGAGCGATTCAGAGAGCACCTCTGGGCCACCCGGACGAACCAACCCAACCAACCTGTGGCACAGCATTTCAACTCCCCCTCCCACTCCACCGAGGATATGCAGGTCATTGGACTCATCCACCGCCAAACCACAACAACCCGACGGTCGGAGGAGGAGCGTCTTATCTTCCGACTGGGAACCCTCCAACCACAGGGGATGAACTTGGACTTCACCAGTTTCTTCATCCCCCCTCCCCCCACCTTGTCTCAGCCGGATCCTTCCAGCCCGGCACCGCCTTCCTGACCTGCAGTCTTCTTCTTGACCTCTCCGCCTCCACCCTACTCCGACCTATCACCCTCACCTTGACCTCTTTCCACCTATCACATTTCCAACTCCCCTCCTCCAAGTCCCTCCTCCCTACCTTTTATCTTCTCCTGCTGAACACTCTCTGCTCATTCCTGAAGAAGGGCCTGTGCCCGAAACGTCGAATCTCCTGTTCCCTGGATGCTGCCTGACCTGCTGTGCTGTTCCAGCAATAAAGTTTCAGCTGTGCTCTCGCAGGAAGATGACGAGAAGTTTGAAATACCTGTCGATATTTCGCCAGGAAAGTGAAGATTTATCATCAGAAATATTCAACAATTGAGAAGGAGACCTTGAACTCGGTACTGACGTTACAGCATTTTCACATTTATTTTGCCGGAAATGTTCCTGTGACAATTATATATAGCGATCAAAACTCATTAAAGGAGAAATTTTAGGAGAACAAAGTGCAGATTATTTAAATGGACCTTATTTTGCAGCTATTTAGTTTGATAATTATACGTGGTAAGAAGAGACAGCGCAATTTGCGACGCATTATCGAGACTTGGATGAAAATATGGAGGTTTTCAGTGGCAGAAGTAAACAGTAGAAATATCATGTATATGTACTGTAGTATATTAACAAAGTAAGAATAATGGATTTAAAAGTGAATTCATCTTTGTGAACGGATTTTTAAGGGGAATATTGTGGGGAAGCTGTCACTTTCAAAGGTTATCTTGTCCTTTGTTTTCAAAGACGTCGTGATAGCAGATGTCCCAAAATGTACAGATTAACAATGGCAGGGGAGAGGCCAATTCTCCGAGTCCATTTTTCTCTCCACTTTACTTGTAAAAGTGAGAAGCTGCTGTTGTGGTGAATGGTTCCACAATTCTGCAGATGATTCCTGCAAGACGTTTCAGTCGGAAATTTCGCCTGCCTGAAATAATCTGTGTTTGGATTTACCGTTTGGCAAGGGTGTGTTAACGTGATGTTACGTAAATTGGAAAAGCTCCTTAGTTAAGTTGGTTTTCTGGACAATTAACTTTCCAATAGTTAAGTTATTCTTAATTTCTTTTTCTTTTGTGCGTGTTTCACAGTTAGTGTTTGCATAATTTCTGTTGTGCTTAACAACGCGAGGTTTCACCTGTTGCATTTTACCTGGGATGGCAACATCACATCTGCATAAAACTAAGAAGTAAGGGTTTGGGTTATATGCTTAAAATATTTTGAGGGTGTCCTGGCCTTGACCATGACATTTACTTTTAGCAGGGACTATGAGTTTCTTCCCATTCAGATCTTACGCATCTACATCAAAAGGAAGTATTCTTATGCCAAGCCTTTGTGGCCGGCAGAAGAGGCAAATCCTGAACAAAATATCATTTTCGCATTTGGCTGCCATCAATATCAAAACAACGGGTTGATGTTTGGTTGTTCTTTCATTGGTGTGAATTAACAAGCTTGGGCATCCTGATGATAATCTTTTTAGAATTGCTGAACTACAGATTCATTCTGTTGCGTGTGAATTTACTGAAAAGTTCAAGTCACATCATGATATTCAGCCGGATTCGCTGTTTATGACATTTCGTAATAAGGTTGGAAAACTATTTAAAAGCTTCTTTCAACTGACCTTTGAATTTTGTCTGTGTCCCTGCATTAATGCACGCATTGGTGCATGAACTTAAGAGTTGGAGCATGGACGTGCTTTACTTCAGAATAAATTTGGAGTCATTGGGATTGGAATGGATAGAGAAGCTACCGCCGAAAATTTGCACAAGGTGAAAATGTGCAGCGTACGTTAAACACAAAACAGAGTAAACAGAGTTTTGCCAAGATGGTAAAACGTTGGTCTTTCTCCTGCTCTCCATATCTCTGTCACATTTATTAATTTCATTGCTGTTCCAGCCGAGTCTCCTTCGGGTTCGACTAACTAATATGTCTAACATTCTGTACAGCAAAATATGGACACCTGGGGTTTAAATATGAACAAAACTGTCAAGCAATCTCCATACAGGCGGTGTATGATCGATCTCTGTTATATTGCAGTACCATCCTACATTATTAATGATATTTAAGGCCTCATATGCGAAGTGAAATGTCATGCTTTTCAAAAAGCATAGCACACAGACTATTCCTATGACTATAGCCGCTACATTTTTCTGTTCAGAACATCTTTTTGTGCTCCCCGTGACAAATGATTAGGAACTGATCAAAGGTGAAAGCGACAGTCAATGATACAGTGCAGTTTCGAGATGCATAGATTAGGAGAATTATCACGTGACGACCCTGCGCAAGGTTTTGTGAACTAGCTGGAAAACAAATTGCCAGAAGCTTTTTTAAAATCACTGCAACGGGAATAACAAGGCAATCCATTGTCACCCTGGTACCGAGTGAGGCGTCCTGGGACACCAAATCTTCCTCGGGAAAGTGCCACTATGGTCACCAGTTTGGCTGTAAGGTACAGAGTTCGAGAGTATGTTTCTATGTATTAAATGGAGAGAGAGAGACAGAGAGAGAGAGATACCCACGGACGGACATTCTGAGATATAGAGAGACACAAATGTATGGGCAGACAGAGAAAGTGGAAAAAAACAACTTTGACAGTTTGGCAAAAGGATGACATGGAATCTGTGTCAGTTATGTTGGATTCAACTGAGAAAATTTGTGTTTACCTATTTGAATCCGATGGTTCATTAACAAGAATGTCAATCACAAATAATAATTGAACCCAATATAAAATATTTGAGAAAATTTAAACTGAGATATTTTCTATGACATACTTATGTAAGCAATTCGACTGTGTTTTATAATCAAACAGAAGGAATTACGATGCTAAAATGGTAACAGGAAACATGTTGTATCATATCTGAAAATAGTAAATAATGACAAAACCATGCATACAATAAACAATCCTCTTGATATGATACATCACTGGTCTTTTCTCCAAGTTAAAGCCAGAATTGTTGGCATTCACTTAACGTTGCATAAAGTTCAACATCATCCGCAGCTCATCAGCTTCTGTAACAAATGACATTGAATTGCACTACCAGTGTTAAGTTGCAATAAAACATGCAACTTTAGTGACAGACATATGCCATCTCAAAAACGATAACAGAGAAATTGGTTAAATATCTCACTTGATGAATCCTCAATTCCTGAACACATTCTACAAGGCAGAAGATATGCAATGCAATGCTTACTGATTGTAAAGAGTTCCAATAAAAATGTTTGACTGCATTTCCATATAAAGATATAGCTCATTTGACTGTCACGATTTCAATGAACATGCACACCCTCCAGCAGTAACAGAAATTACCGTTTGTCCATATCATCTACAAGGTGCACTCCAAACATTCACAAAGAACCGTGAGATGGAACCGTTTTAACCCATAGCCACTACCTGAAAGAAGGGCAAAGGCCGGAGACCACTGGAACTAACAGCAGACAGCTTTTCACCACCCTGACTTGGAAGTATATTTTCTCTCCTTCAGTGCAGCCGTGTCACTACCCTGTAACTAATTCCCGAACTACATTTCCGTGTACTTGCATAAAGTGAACAGCAGTGGTTCAAAACGACAACTTTATCAACATCATCTGATGGGAATCTATGATTGGATGTTTGTGCTGAACCAGCCAATGGTACGTACTCCAGGAAAGTCTAGAACCCAAGTTTAGAAAGGAAAAATGGTCAAAAAGGAATCAGGTAAAAAGAATAAAGTGAACATGGGTGATAACAGGTCCTGAATAACTATCTGAGAGAACCAGCTTGTGAGTGTAAGAAAAGAAATCCTTGAAACTAGTAGGAAAACTATTGACTGTCATTGTTCACTGTCTCGGTGATTTATTTAAATATAGATTTTAATGCATAAACAACAAAAGCATATTGTGGTACTATGACGCTTCACTGATTAAAGTTAGAAGTTTATGACCCTACTCAGAATATAATAAATACATAGCTATGTTCAAAACATCTGACTCAACATCAGTATTCCAAGCGTACACTATTCTCAGAGTAACAAGATACTAATATCGGCGCTTTACAGGAGCATGCATTTGCGAGAAGAATAATGAATGGGTACCTCGTTACTTTTGAAGTAAGGATTGTGATGTACCTATTTATAATTGATGCACACCACGAGAGACACGATTACTTCGAATTGTTGTTTCTATCTGGTACTGGCCTTATTAAAGATAAACGAGTTAATACAGCCATTTTCACGCTAAGAGTAACTAATGCAATAGACTGCGCTTAAACAGAAAAAAAAAGCTCAGTATGTATCATAAAGTAGTTTCAGTGTTTAAACACGGAACAGGAAGAAATTATGCAAAATTAGCAGATTTAACACTTTGAAACTGTTATGACTTTAGGTAATAGTAACAAAAGACAGATTGCTGAAGGATTCCTAGTTTGACAGATCATATGTTTAAATTTGAACTTGGTTGTTGTGGTAGTGTTTAAATGAATGCAAACGAAACTTCGCAGCATCATAAAACGGGTGAACAGTGTTGTGGAGAAAAACATTCCATGTTCTAGATTAAAAAAAACAGGAGACGCAGAAAATCCTTCACGAAATTAAATTTTAATCTCACAAAAGCAAAGTTGCGGGAGCCAGCAAAACGGCTTTCCTGGCTCCCCACAATTTCTTTATTTTTTCTCTCCTCCAGTTTATACAGTTTGTTGGTCGCCCCGCTTTTTGGTTGACATTAACATAGCCAATCATGTTGGCTTGTTTTATCTTTAGAAAGCAATCATCGTTTGCCACTCTGGTTCCTTCCATCATTCTTAACCTACCACATTACAACACCATCAACTTCAGCATTCGCTCATCTCCCAGTTATTTTACTCACCTATCACAATGCCCTGCCAGTAATTGTTACTGGAACCCTGTGACATGATCGCGGGCATACATGGCAACACGAAGTTAACTACATCACTGCCATAATAACGTCCATAGCAGATATACTGAAATAATTGGCCACATTAGCCATAATGACATTGATATGAAAATCTGCATCAAAAATCTGGTAAATACGTCTAAAAAGAAGGAACCGACGGGTAATAATCTCAGCATTAGTCTCGATACTACGTGAAAATGAGGTTAGGACCTGAGACATAGTATATTGAATATATGTTTAATTTGGTGGCATGTGTGTTTGGGGCGGGGCAAGCTTAAGGAATGCAGATCATTGAGATATCGTCCAGAGAAGGTGGGACGTAGAATCATCGAATCATGAAATGTACAGCATGGAAACAGATCTTTCCGTCCAAACCGCCCATGCCACGCAGATATTCTAAATTAATTTCGTCCCATTTGCAAGCACTTGCTCCATATCCCTCGAAACTCTTTCGATTCAGGCCTTCGTCTAGATGTCTTTTAAATGTTGTCATTTCATCAGCCTCCACCATTTCCCCTGGAACCGAATTCTATACACACAGCAACCTTTGCGCCAAAAGGTTGACACGTAAGTCCCTTTCAAACAGAACACAGAAAATAGAATAATACAGCTCAGTACAGGACCTTTGGACCTTGATGTTGCACCGATCAGTGGAAACAATCTGAAGTCCCTTCATCACACACTATTCCATTTTCAATAATATGTTGATCCAATGACCATTTGAAAGCCCTTACATTTGGCGAGCGTTCTGTTGTCGTAGGCGGTGCGCTCCACTTCCATTATGCTCTCTGCGTAAATAAAATAGCTCAAACATCTCTCCCATATCTATCGACCATCAATTAAAAGCTATGTCCCCTCGTGTTCACCATCGCAATTCGAGGAAAATGGCTCTCATTGTCCTAACTATTTAACCCTCTGATTATCTTGTATGTTTCACGTCTCATCCTTCTTCTTCTCAATAAAACGGCATCAGGTGCCACAGCAATTTACTCCCAAGACCTTCCCTTCATACCAGACAACATCCTCGTAAATCTCCTCTGAACCGTTTAATCGCTTGCACGTCCTTCCTGCGGTGACCAGACCACTACACCATAGTCTAAGTGCGGCTGCACCAGAGTTTAAGCAGAGTTGCAGCATGACGTCCTGGCTGCGAAACTCAAACCCTCGTTCAAATACGGCGAACGCACCATATGCCTAATTAACAGCCGTCTAAATCTGTGTTGCCATTTTCAGAGATCTATTTACATCGAAACCGAGATCGTTCAACTCATCTGCACTGCCAATATATCTTACCATTAGCTCAGTACTCTTTCTTCTTGTTACTCCTTCCAAAGTGAATCACCTCACATATTTCTGTTTGATATTTCCCCTCTGACACTATTCCTGTGCCCTCTCGTTCTGGAGTCTCCGAAACCAGCAAAAGGGCTTTGTCTATTTACACAACCATACTCCGTACGATTTTATTAATGATAACATAAGAAATGCCTCCTGCAATATCCCATCGACCTGAGACTACACTTTCAAGAAATTTAAAACATACGCTCCAAATCCTCTTTAATCAGCAACGCTCCTCAGAACCTCACTGTTACGTTTATATGTCCTGTCCTGATTTACCTTTCTAAAATGCAGCACTTCACAACTATATAATTGAAACTGCGCCTTTACGAGAAGGACTGATTGAAAGTAAACTGGATTGGCACGAAAATCCTGGGAGTGAAGTTTGATAGTTGCACTCGGGAGTGTTTAAGCTAGTGCGCTAGGGAGGGATAGGTCGGAATCAGAGTAGCAGGTCAGAAAGTACGAAGATTGCGTTCATGGTTCAAGAGCGTATCACAGCTGTTTTGCGGGAGATATCTTTTGAATGATTTTGCTGAGAGTCAATGTCATCAAACTCCCACTATTGAGGGAATAGTGACCATAATTCCCTAAGATTTCAAATTCTTGTGGAGAAGGACAACACTCGTCATCAGCTGTAGTTGTGAAATTAGAAATTAGGGGCAATGTTAACTATAATCGAATTAGGCAAGAATCAGATATTGTGTGTTCAGAATAGACAGTTGAAGTGTAAATCAACATCTGACTACCTGGACATCTTTACACATCAACGACTTCAAGTGTTGGACTGGCATGTTCCTGTGAAAACGATGGACAAGAATGGCATGACTCTGGGACCATGGATGACAGGTTTTCAAATTCATCAGATAACGGAGCATAACCAATGTGTGGGCAATCAAGAAAAACAGACCAGGTTTTGAAGAATATATCGAACCGAGGACCTGGAGGTTCGAGAGCAAAACGAATCCATGAAATATCCTTGGCCAACAAAGATAAGGGACTCCTAAGGCAATTCATATGCCTGTAATGTTTAGGAGCAAGAAGCTAGCTGGGGAAGACTAAGCTCACTTATGAATAAAGTAATGGGATTATGTGCCGAACCATAAGGAATGGGTGAGATCCTTAATGAGTACTTTGCATCAGTGTTCTCCAAAGAGGGGGACGTGAGGAATATTGAGATTAGGAAAAAGTGTGTGAATACTCTCAAACAGTTCAACATAGTGAAGGAGATAGTGTGGGTTGCAGATGCTCGAAAGTCAGACCTGATAAAATGTGGCGGTGAAATATGTGCAGCAGGTCAAGCAGCACAAGAGACGCGGGAGAATCGACGTCCTGGCTAGATCCTTCATCAGGCCTGGGAGCGCAAATCAGGCAGAAAAATAAATAGAGGAAGTGGGATGGGGCTCGGGGAAAGATAGATAAATAGGCGATAGTTGGAATGGCGGTAGGTGGATGCACATAGAAGGTGAGGGAAGATGGACGGATTTGGCCTGGTCAAGGGAGCGGTGTGGAGATTATCGAGGGGATGTGGTAGCAGGGGAAGTCTATATGAGGGCATAAGGTTGTAAGCTCCAGAACTGGAAGGTGAGATGTTCTTCCACCAGTTTGCTTGTGCCCATATTTTGAATGAAGAAGAGACCCAGTATGGACATGTCATTGAGGGAGTGGGAGGGGGAGTTGACATAGCTATCCACCGGCATGTCGGTTGATTGGAGCATTCCGACTGAGGAGCTCAAGTCGTTCATCAACTTCACCCACACTGTTCACCTTGAATTCAAATTGACCTGAGCCATCTCTGACAACTCCATTCCTTTCCTGGAAATCTACTTCGACATTCTCGACAATAAACTTAGCACTGATATCAATTTCAAATTCACTGACTCCCACAGCTAACTCAACTGCAGCTCCTCCAACACTCCCTCTGAAAAGATGCAAACCAATTATCCCATTTCCTTCCGTCTATTCTCTATGTGCTCTTTAGGTGATGATTCCACTCCAGGACATCCCAAGTGTCTTCATAATTCAAGGACCATAAATTCCCCTCCCTCGTGATCTATGATGCCCTAAACCGCATCGACTCCATCTACAACAACCCTGCATTCAAAACTACTACCACCAACACCCAACCACATCAAGGACAGAGTTCCATTGGTCCCAATATTCAAGTAGATTTTAGATTAGATTCCCTACAGGATGGCAACAAGCCCTTTTGTTCAAATTATCCACACCAATCCTCCGAAGAGTAACCCACGCAGACACATTTCCCAACATTTACACCTGACACTTTGGATAATTTAGCATAGTCACCTGACTAGCACATGTTTGGATTGTGGGAGGAAACCGGAGCACTCGGAAGAAACTCACGCAGATGGGGGAGGATATGCAAACTCCACAGATAGTCGCCCGAGGCGGGAATCGAACGTGAGTGCTTGGTACTGTGAGGCAGCAGTGCTAACCACTGAGCCACCGTTCTGCCCCAAAAAACGAATCTCCAAATCTCACACAACAACCTCCGCCACTTTTGCCACCTGCAGTGCGACACCACCACTGAAGTAAATTTGCTTCCCCACACCTATCTGCTCACCATTCCCTCATTCGGTCCATAAACCTACCAACCACTCCTCCACACCTGGCAGTTTTGCTTGCGGTCGCAGGAAATGCACAATCTGCTATCACACCTCCCTTCTGACCTCTGCCCAAAGCCGCAAAGCATCATTCCCAGTCCATCCAAATTTTATCTGCCTTTCCTTGAACTTTGTTAACTGCATACTTTGCTCCCAATGTGGCCTCACATACATCGAACAGAGGAGTGCAAACTGGGGGATCAGTTCAGCAAACTTCATTATTTCGCAAGCTTGAATCAACCCCAACTCCTGGTTGCCAGGCTGTTCTACAGCTTCTTCCACTCCTGCCATGATATGTTCATGCTTTGTCTCATCCACCGTCAAAGCAAGGCAACACGCAAACTGGAAGCAGAAAACCTCATCTTCCATCTTGGGAGCTTACAACTTTATGGACTCAACATGGATGTCACCAGCTTCCAAATCTCCCCAACTCGAACCTCATCCCAGGCGCGGCCCTCTGACAACCCCGCTCACTTGACCTGACTTACCCTGGACATATCCTTTCTCTCTATAAGTTCCACCCTTCCCACTGACATCGATGGTGCATCCAAATATAGCCACCCCACCTCCCTTTCCACCAGTCCAAACATTGTTTGTTTCTAAGCCCCGTTCCCCTTCCCACTCATGATGGACGTTTCTGCCCGAAACGTCGACTCCCCTGCTCCTCTTATACTACTTGACCTGCTATGATTTTCCACAACCGCATTCCATCGCATCCAACGTAATGAAGGAATTAATTTAGAGTATCTTGAAATGCATTGCGACAGACAAATCCTCCAGTGCTAGATGCGATCTGTCCCATGATACTGTTCGAGGAAAAGCAGGAAAAAGTTGCGGCCTTAACACATATATTTGGCCTCATGCAAGGTTCCCGAGGGCTGGAGAATGACGAATGATTTTCCTCTGTGTCAGAAAACTAACAGAGATAATCTCGATAATTATTCTATCATTGGTGATGTCAGTGTTGGAGGTGTTGGAGAAGAGACTCTTTGGCCAGGTAATTTCAAATTTGGAAGCAAATTGACTTCTACCGATAGATTGCATTGGTTTCTGCTGAAACGTTCAACTCAGCAACTGGATTTGTTTTTTTGAGGAGGACACAAGACGGTTGATGAGGGAAGGGCAATGGATGTGGACTTTTACAAGGCATTTGATAACGTACGCATAAGAGGCTGGAACAAAATGGAGATTCTCGTGGGATCCGTGCTGAGCTGGCGAGATGAAGTAGCTTGGTCCTAGAAAACAGAAAGGTGGGATGGAATGGTAGTTTTCAGAACAGGGATAGGTAACTACTGGTATTCCGCTGGCATCATTAATGGGAGCTTTGTTGTGTCTGTTGCATTTAAATTATCTGAAGGAAAATGTGGGTGGTCTGATTAGTAAGTTTGCGAATGATACAAAAATTGCAGGTAGTGCTGGGAATTATCAAATGATACATCCGGATACACCGATATATAGACAGGTTACAGATTCTGATAGAGAAAAGGCAGATGGAGCTTAATCCGTAAAATGAAACTTGTTGCATTTTGTCATATCAAATTCAGGTGTCAATTATAGAACAAATGCGTTAGAAGCATTGGCACTGAGAAGGATTTAGGTGAAAACATCTCCAGATTCCTGACAGTGCAAAATCGGGCAGAGACGGTGGCCGAGAAGGGATAAAGCAAGCTTGAGTTCACAAGCTGAGGCATGGAGTACAGGGCAAGAATTACACCTTTTGTGGTTGCAGGGGAAGGTTTCATGTCGCACTGGGGGCTGGGAACGGTGGTGTCAGACGTGGATGAAGAATGGGCCAGTGGGTCCGGGAGAGAATGGTATTTGCGGTAGGCTGACAAGAGAGAGGGAGGTATGAGTCTGGTTGTTGCATCCCGCTGGAGATAGTGGAAATTGTGGCTTTTAATACTGAAAAAAATCAGTCAGTATTGTTCCAGAGATGGCCAGATCTTTGTTGATCAGTGACTGGATTAGAGTTTTCCCAGTTAGCTCAATTCAAAAATGTATGTGAGTTCTCTCTAGTAAATAAGCACTTGATTCATTCGTTAACTGAAACGATAATTGATATGTTAATTTGTCATATCTTCTGTTGAAGATTTCTGTGCACAACTTCACTCTTGCATGCCAAATGTGAGCGCATGTGCATGAACTGCAACCAAAGCATATCAATAAGGCTCACTTCGTTTGAGACTTTGCAAGAGCTTAGAAGCATTATAGAATGCAAGAGCGTGAAAATATTTCGAAAAACCGCTTGCAATGCGTTCAAAATTCTGAAATTTGTTTCGGTTGATTGCATGAAAAACGTCAGTCAAATAGCAATTCAGAGGAATACTGGCATCGTTTGAGTTGCTTCATTAATTATGCAAACAGAAAGTTCAAAACAATGATTGAATTTACAACAATGGGAATACCGCTTGCAAGTGATTCGCCGGTGTTACGTTCATGTTTGCAACATCGGTCAATACTGGTGCAATTTCCTTTTCATTTGTTTTAAATATTTGTAGAAATGTTGTTGCTCCTATACTTTATTTGAAACGAAAATAAATCCAGAAAGAGAAGTCCGCGATTAGACAATTGAATGTGATAAAGTAAATAAACATTTGAGTGTGCACAGCGCAGCATTCATAGAGACACCCGTCAACATATATGTACTGAGATCTCAGGAAAGTTTTTCACAATTTTTGCTGTCGCACGAAAAGAACGAAAGTTCACATCATGTACGTAGAGACAATCATGGTCAACTCGAACTAAAATTCTTAATGACTTAGCAAATGTATCTTTGATATTTCCTGAATCTCATTCTTGCATCCCAATCTTTGCCATTTGACTACTGCGTCCCCTGTCACTTCAAGTAGGTATTGTACTTTCTCTGAAACCTGATTTTCATTTGTAACCAGGTATTATTGCGAGAAGGATACGAAACTAGAACTGGTTATAAGGATTAGTTGGCTCGTTAATTCAGGAACCAGCTAGACATAAGAGTTTACAAAACCTCCTTCCATTTTGCCAGAGCGGCGAGGAGAGAAGGAGTGGTGAAGGGAGGGCTGCAGGGAAGAGTGGGTTTTCCCGCATATAAAGGGACTTACCACAGGTGTCTGGCCTCCATTTTGCAAAAGTGGCGAGGAACGAAGTTGTGGTAAAGCGAGGACTGCCGGGAAGGGTAAGTTTTCCCGCATTTAAAGGGACTTACCTCGGGAGTCGGGTCTACATTTTGCCAGAGGGGCGAGGACAGAAGGCGTGGTGAACAGAGGGCTGCATGTAAGGGTGAATTCTTCCGCATTCAAAGGGACTTAATTCGGGGCTGGGTCTCCATTTTGCCAGAGTGGCGTGGAGGGAAGGAGTTGTGAAGCGAGGGCGGCCGAGAAGGATACGTTTTCCCGCATTAAAAGGGACTTACCTCGGGAGTCGGGCCACCATTTTGCCAGAGTGGCGAGTAGACAAGGTGTGGTGAAGCGAGAACTGCCGAGAAGGGTGAGTTTTCCAGCATTAAAAGAGACTTAACGCGTGAGTCGGGACTCCATTTGCTGAGAAGTACGAGGGAGGAGCGAAGGACATCTGGGAAGTCGTAAATTTGTGTGGTTGCATTACCCGAAGCATTAGTCGGGTAGTGTCTCCCAGTCGTCCTCCTTCTCTAAGCAAAAGAAAGGGCATGTGCGCCAGATTGGTGCGGCAACGAGTTTATTTTTATTTATTTTTCACCAGTCTCTTTGGGAATTTAGAATACTGGGAAGGGAGGTGCGGGCAGTTGAATGTTCCTCCTGCAGAATGTTGGAGGTAAGGGTCACCACGAGTGTCCCTGCTGACGACATCTGCGGGAAGTGCACTCAACTCCAGCTCCTCGAAAATCGTGTTAGGGAACTCGAACTAGAGCTGTATCAACTTCGAATCATTCGGGAGGCAGAGGTGTTTATTGAGAGGAGTTACAGGGAGGTAGTTACTCCTCAGTTACAAGAAAAAGGCAGATGGGTTACAGTCAGAGGATGGAAATACAACCGGCAGGCAGTGCAGGGCTTCCCCTCAACAATAAGTATACCGTTTTGGATACTGTTGGGATTGTCGACTTACCGGGGGAAAGCAGTGGGGCACAGGGCTCTGGCACAGCGTCTGTCCCCGCTGCTCAGAAGGGAAGGGGAAGAGGAGCAGAGCAGTAGTCATTGGGGATCTATAGTTAGGGAGACAGACAGTAGGTTCTGTGGGGACGAGAGAGACTCAAGGTTGGTGTGCTGCCTCCCAGGTGGCAGGGTTCCTGATGTCTCTGATCGTGTTTTGGGGATCCTGAATGGGGAGGGGGAGCAGCCACATGTCGTAGTCCACATAGGCACGTGGCTCCAGGGATCGTGCAGGAGGGAGGGCTTTTGATTTTTGGATAATTGGGGCTCTTTCTGGGGTAAGTGGGACCTCTCCAAGCAGGATGGTCTTCATCTGAAACAGAGGGGTACCAATGTGCTGAATGGGGGTATTTGCTCAGGCTATTCTGGTAGGTTTAAACTAATCCAGCAGGTGGAGGGGAACCAAAATTGTAGTTCGAGTAAAGAAAATGTTGAGAGTACGGAGGTCCGAAATCAACTTTGAAGGACGCACGATGGCACCAGAAAGCAAGAAGTTGGTTTGAAGTGTGTCTTCTTCGACGCCAGGAGCATCCGGAATAAGGTGGGTGAACTTGCAGCATGGGTTGGTGCGTGGGACTTCGAAGTTGAGGCCATTTTAGAGACATGGATAGAGCAGGGACAGGCATGGTTGTTGCAGGTTACAGAATTTATATGTTTCATTAAGAACAGAGAAGATGGTAAAAGAGGGGAAGGTGTGGCATTTTTGTTCAAGGACTGTATGACAGTTGCAGAAAGGATGATTGAGGACTCGTCAACTGAGGTAGTATGGGCTGATGTGAGAAACAGGAACAGAGAGGTCACCCTGTTGGGAGTTTTCTATAGGCCTACGAATAGTTCCAGAGATGTAGAGGAAAGGACAGCAAAGACGATTCTCGATAGGAGTGAGAGAAATATGGTAGTTGTCATGAGGGATTTCAACATTCCAAATATTGACTGGGAACACTATAGTACAAGTACTATCGATGGGTTAGTTTTTGTCCAGTGTGTGCACGAGGGCTCCCTGACACAGCATGTAGACAGGCCAACAAGGGGCGTAGCCACATTAGATTTCGTACTGGGTAATGTGCCCGGACAGGTGTTAGACTTGGAAGTAGGTGAGCGCTTTTGTGATAACGATCACAATTTTGTTATGTTTACTTTAGTAATAGAAAGGGGTATGTGTATACCACTGGGCACGAGTTATAGCTGGGATAAAGGCAATTACGATGCGATTAGGCAAGATCTAGGAAGCATAGGATGAGGAAGGAAACTGCAGTGGGTCGGCACATTAGAAATATGGAGGTTATTCAAGGAAAAGCTCCTGAGTGTCCTTGATAAGTATGTACCTGTCAGGCAGGGAGGAAGCTGTAGAGCGCGGGAGCCGTGGTTTATGAAAGAAGTGGAATCTCTGGTCAAGAGGAAGAATAAGTCTTATGTTAGGATGAGATGTGAAGGCTCAGTTAGGGCACTTGAGGGTTACAAGGTAGCCAGCAAAGACTTAAAGAGAGCGATCAGAAGAGCCAGGAGGAGACATGAGAAGTTGTGGGCGGAAAGGATCAGGGTGAAACTTAAGGCTTTCTATCGGTATTTAAGGAATAAAAGAATGACGAGAGTAAGATTAGGGCCAATCAAGGATAGTAGTGGAAAGTTGTATGCGGAGTCAGAGGAGATAAGGGAAGCACTAAATGAATACTTTTCGACAGTGTTCACTCCAGAAAGCGACAATGTTGTCGAGGAGAATGCGGAGATACAGGCTACTAGAATCGGTGGGATTGTGGTTCACAAGGAAGAGATATTAGAAATCCTGCACAGCGTAAAAATAGATAAGACACCTGTGATGGAGGGGATTTATCCTAGGATCCTCCGAGAAGCTAGGAAGGAGATTGCCGAGCCTTTGGTATTGATATTTAACTCGTCATTGTCTACAGTAACATTGCCAGAAGACTGCAGGTTAGCAAATGTGGTTCCCCTGACCAAGAAGGGGAGTCGAGATAATCCTGGAAATTATAGACCACTGAGCCTTACTTCAAATGTTGGTAAAGTTTTGGAAACGTTTATAAGAGATAGGAATTATAATCATCAAGAAAAGAATAATTTGATTCGGTATAGTCAGCACAGTTTTGTGAAGGATAGGTCGTGACTCACAAACCTTATTGAGTTATTTGAGAACGTGACCAAACAGGTAGATGAGAGTAAACCGGTTGATGTGGTGTATTTGGTTTTCAGCAAGGTGTTCGATAAGGTTCACCACAGTAGGCTATTTTACAAATTGCGGAGGAATGGGATTGGGGGAGATATAGCAGTTTGAATCAGTAATTGGCTTGCTGAAAGATGACAGAGGGTGGTTGTTGATGGGAAATGCTCATCCTGGAGTCCAGTTACTAGTGGTGTACCGCAAAGATCGGTGTTGGGTCCACTGCTGTTCGTCATTTTTACAAACGACCTCCATGAGGCCGTAGAGGGGTGAGTTCGTAAATTTGCAGACGACACTAATGTCGGTGGAGTTGTGGATAGTGACGAAGGATGTTGTAGGTTACAGACAGAAATAGATAAGCTGCAGAGCTGGGCGGACAGCTGGAAATTGGAGTTCAATGCGGACAAGTGTGAGGTGATTCACTTTGGTCGGAGTAACCAGAATGCAATGTACTGGGCTTCTGGTAAGATCCTTCGTAGTGTCGATGAGCAAAGAGATCTCGTCGTCCAGGTACACAGATCCTTAAAAGTTGCCACCAACTTTGACAGGACTGTTGAGGAAGCATAGAGTGTTTTAGCTTTTATTGATAGAGAGATCGAGTTCCGGAACCATGAAGTTATGCAACAGCTGTACAAAACTCTGGTGCGGCTGCACTTGGAGTATTGTGGACAGTTCTGGTCACCGCATTACAAGAAGGATGTGGAAGATTTGGAAATGATGCATAAGAGATTTACTGGGATATTGCCTGGTATGGAGGAAAGGTCTTACGATGAAAGGCTGAGAGACTTGATGCTGTCTTCGTTGGAGAGAAGAAGGTTGAGAGGTTACTTAATAGAGACATATAAGATGACCAGACGGTTAGATAGCGTGGACAGGGAGAGCCTTTTTCGAGGTCTGGTGACAGCGAGCACGATGGGGCATAGCTTTAAATTGAGGGGATAGATCAAGGACAGATGTTAGAGGTAGTTTCTTTATTTAGAGAGAAGTAAGGGTATGGAATGCTTTGTCTGCAACGGTAGTACTTTCGCCAACTTTAAGTACATTTAAATCGTCATTGGACAAATGTATGGACGTACACAGAATAGTGCCGGTTAGATGGGCTTCAGATTGGTATGACATGTCGGCGCAACATTGAGGCCGAAGGGCCTGTACTGCGCTGTAATGTTCAATGTTGTGTATACTGTATCATTCTGCATTTCATTATTTATTCTGTTTTACATCTGAACAAGGGATGGGGCTGTTTGATTGAACAGTGGAACCGTGTCGGGATTCTTTTACTTTGAATGTAATCAAGTCCTATATCTGCATTCAGGGAATCTCGTTTATAGGCGAATACACCGAATGTTTTCTTAGCACCAAACACCGAGCTGTACTGGCCCTAGAGTTCAACCAGAACAAAGAAGAATAAACTTTACTCTGATTTACATTTGTGCAGATATGCTGTGGGAGTGTTTTTGTTTTAACTGTGTAAGGTGCGAAGTCATATGCTCCACATCTTATTTGCGTTTGACTTTCATTGAGTATTTTGTGGTTGTTGTTTTAGAGGAGAAGAAGTTGTTAAAATGAACACCAAAACTCCCAGTTACCCATAACCAGGTTTAAAAATTCATCCGAACTTTCGATGGAGTAGATAGTGCATATTTATATTGGAATTCCATCAGTCAATTTAAAAAAAAAACAAATATTCATGGAAGCCTGGAAGGGGAGTAATTGAAGAGGAGTAATGCGGTTCATAAATCCCTTTAGGAAGAGTGGCTCATCGCGGGAGGTGGACTCCTTCATTCACCACTTCAAATCTATTTTCATTTTATCCCGACAGCCCACTTAGAATTTCATGTAGGCATTGCCCCTACTGGGCTCTGCTGGACAAAGGCTCCCCGGAGAGGTGGCGATATCACAATAATGTGGGAATGTTCAAAAAGATGCAATGCGAAGATTAGAATCGGCTCATTTCAGAAGACAGCCTCCGAGCGGGCTCGCTGCAGCGAGTGGAATGTAGAACAAAAGAAAAAATGAAAGGCTGACGATGAGGGAACAAACACCTTGCTCGGAAATGGTTCAGAGAAACCATCGTGAAAAGATATGGATTTTGAATTCATTAATTTTTTTATTTATTTTAGGGCAATGTAAGATAAATGTTTTACACAAAGTGGAGTTCAGGGAGTTGGACATGAAGTAAATTCAACTTCCACTTCCGGTCGGTTAAATCATTGCTGATCTAGTTGTCACCTCACACCCAACCCTCCATCCATCTCTAAAACTGTTCACTCCGTTGCTTGTACACTGGTGGCAATGTGGAATAAAAGCTTTTTTTTTCCAATAACACGCTCGGTCACATTTGGCAAAATTATGTTTTGATATTGTGTACTAGAGCGCAATTACATGAGTTAAAACCAATGGCAGTTATCCGGCTGACACACTAGTTCCAAAATGTAATAAAATCATGGATGATCTGGTTGTTTTGACAACTCCAATTTCCTGCCTGCATCGATACCCTTTGACTGTGCGCTTGAAGGTCTGCACTCTCTTTTCTTAAAGTGAAACAACTTTCAGAGCGATAGAGCTTTGGTATGTTTGTGCTATACTTATTTTATGCGCCGTGTTACCTTTATAACTTGGCCACTATTTCAATTTTTAATGGCCATGTCATATTTATTGCTGAAAAATTACTGTTGTTCTCGTTACTGGTGAACTCGCTTTTCAGATTTTATTTGCAACGTGAAGTTATGTATTGAAGTGAAGGTGTAAAGTGAAAGTTGTATAATGTTGGCAGACATGATTCCATCTCAGATGCAAGTTACCTCGGCACAAAAGGGTTGAGGTACAAAGTACGAAGAGAAACATGAATTACAAAGCGAAGTATTCCTTCATAGAATATTAGAAAATTAAATAATTTGGCAGCAGTTTACACTAACGTTTCTCACGGATTAAACTAGGTATTAAAGCAATATGTTAACCATTCAACTGATGATTCCTCCGTGCATTTCGCTCTGCTGTCTGCCTTCGACGCCACCACCACACACAGAATCGGTGCTGTTGAAATTGCAGCCTCATCGATAACTCCCCGTGCCTCAGGGTACATACTTCGGCAGGATACACTCCAATGCCGAGCCAAAATACTGCCACGAAACTTTGAGAGACCATTGACATCCTGCCGAGAGATGTGGCTGACAGCTGCCGAGATATCAGTTCAGGACAGGTCACGAGCCGCGGAGAGACCACACTGAGAGCCAACGAGAGACCAGGATGGGATCTGTCTGGAGGCGCATGGAGGCTAGACTGAGAGCAGCGGGAAAATAAAATGATGAAAAAAGCAGAAGAAACTCGGAGAAAATGAGAAGGAAACATGGAGAGTGGAGAAACTCCCGTTTTGTGTCCAATTCCGTCGCTTTTCTCCGAGGAATTACATTTTCCATACCAAATGAGACTCCTGCTTGTGTCACATCGTGAAATCGTCAATCCCCACTTTGATGGAGGGACGATTGTTGATAACAGCGAAATATGTTTGACCTCATGACACGACCCTGATGATTTTCTGTTTTGATTTACTGGGATTGCGTTGATTGACCTCCAGTAAGTACAAACGTCTGATTTATTTTGCTCCGACCAAAACTCCAACCATCTCCTCTAACCAAAACCTCTGAGAACAAAATTGGACAAATGCACTGCTGCAATCTGCTGCAGTCCCTGAAGTGCAAATGCTACAGCTTACTTCACAAAGAATATCGTGCAATGACAACGGTTCGGTGTTTTGTTTTAAGATCTCCAGGGACTTATCTTTTAACAATTTAATACGGGGAGAGAAAATTTTCAGTGCATTCGAAGAAGTCGATCTTTCCTGTCATGATAACGAGAAAAAAATCTCCTTCTGCTGGCCAAGTTGTGCCAATGCAACACTGTGATATATGGATACTCATGTACAAGAAATTGATCGATTAGCGATAAAAAAAAAACACAGTTTACTCATTTTCTTAATTGTGACCAATTGTACGGCATGACTAATTTCAGGTGTCAGCGCTGATCAATTCAATACGAATCTTTTCTCCCATACTTCAGAGTTTAAATGCATCCAGAATGTCACAACATAATTTTAACTGGAACTACATTTGTTATTTTTTCTCTGACGTTTAGGAGAAGAGGCAATCTTAGCGTGCTTGTGTACATTTTTTGTAAGATTGCAAAACAAAGTTATCTTAATGATTTGAACAGAGACGATGGATATCCTCCCCTCCAGATTTTACACATGGATCAATCAAATCAATTCCAAACGGAAATCTTCTTATTGTGAGCTTTTGCGCCTGGCAGAAGAGGCGATAACTTGAGAAACAATCTCTGTCATAGGTGGCTACCACAAATATATAAAGAGGTGCTGTGGGTATGTTTGTCGATCATTGCCTTTACACGTGCCAGAATTTATGAGCTACAGATTCATAAGAATGTGTGTTGCTTTAGTGAAGTGTTGAAGTCACTTCTAGTTATTCAGCCACTCTCACTGTATGGGACATGTCGTAATACTCTTGGTGAAGTATTTGAAAGAATCTTTGAAATCACCTGTAAACGTTGTGTCATTGCATAAATAACCCGTATTCGTGCATGAATGTAAGAGTTGCAGCATGTATCCGATTCACTGCCAATAAATTTTGGGTTATTGGGATTTGAACCGACCGAATAGCTGTCACCTGAAATTAGCCCAAATAGAAAATGTACAATATATGTCAGACAACACAGCACGAAACTGCCTGAAATGGCAAAGTCCAAAGCAATGGAGTTCCTCATGCTCTTCATTTATGTGTCGCATTTATTAATTTTATTGTTCTGTTATCGGCGTCTCCTGCGGTCTCCTGTGGCAACCTGAAGATGTCTGACAGTCACGACATGAAGAAGCAAAATAAGAACCATCGGAAGACATGGGGTTTATGAGAGTCCAATACCAGAAGAAATAAGCCTTTGGTTAGACAGGACATATTTGTAATCCAGAGAGTGCTGACAGTGTGAGAAAAAGCCATTCGGCCAATGTTCGCCGCACAAACCATCAAAGAACATCCCACACTGACCAGCCCCACTCCCACACCCCTGTTAACCAACATGTACTGTAAGATCTTAAGACCACAAAACAGCAGCAGAAGTTAGGCCAATCGGCCCATTGAGCCTGCTCTTCCATTTCATCCTGAATGAAGGATTTTGTTTTCAACCCCGTTGTACTGCTTTTCCACACAACCTTTGATCACCTTGGCAATCAAGAACGTTTTTATTTTTGTTTTAAATATTCTCAATGACCTGTCCTCCATAGCCTTATGTGGTAATAAATCCCACAGATTCACCTCTCTTTGTGGTAGAGAAGTTTCGCC
Source organism: Chiloscyllium plagiosum (assembly GCF_037043375.1). Lineage (NCBI taxonomy): Eukaryota > Metazoa > Chordata > Chondrichthyes > Orectolobiformes > Hemiscylliidae > Chiloscyllium > Chiloscyllium plagiosum. The sequence goes on along the minus strand of NW_028270179.1, from coordinate 2,364,696 downwards.
TTATCTCCTTATCTCTTGTCCTGTCTCACCAAAGGCTTATTTCCTCTGGTATTGGACTCTCATAAAGTTGAAAGAAGGACATGGCAAATGTGATGATACGACGGCTTTAAGTTTTGTAAATGAAGAAAGATGCTGAATGTTCTGTTCCAATGTCTGTAAAGTAAACAGCTTGTGAGGCCTTGATTATTTTTTAATTTGGAACAGTCGAAATGGCCTGAACTGGTGGGTACAATCTACCCAGGACCTGTTTTTTTTTTCAAGTTGTTGCCTTCAATAGCCTTTGCTGGTGTCTTTAAAGTGGATCTGGGAGCTCTTATCCCTGTCTCTGTTAGAAGTAAAGGCTGGGATTCTCTTTCAGCTACTAAAATGGCATGTCAGAAAATTGACCTTGCTGAATCTGCCTTGGCCAAGTGTGTGTTTATATGATGCTCCTGTCTTGCAACAGTTAATTAGTCGTCGTTAATATATTATTTTATTAGCGATTTCGATAGAGTTTCAGTAAAATCAGCTTTTTCTTCTCTTATTGTTAAGTTTTTTTCTGCATTTTACTTATAGTGTATGGAAAAATTGTTTTCTTTAATAACCAACAGTTTGCGCAATCGAATTTCATCTGTAACAAAGCATCTTACACTTAGCGTTAAAATAAGCAAGGTGTTACAGTCTAGACTGCCTTCGCAATATACGTTTGGGTGTGCTTGTTTTGGTCCATAAAACGATTCCCTTTATCTATGCCTAAAGTGTCTTCTCTTTAATCTGAGGCTCTTCCCTCGATCCTCGGCTCTCCTACCAATGGAAACTTCTTTCCGCTTTGTCCAGGCCATTCATTACTCAGTAAATTTCAATCTAATCCCCCAGTCATCTTTCAATACCCCGTACGTATAGTCCCAGCTCTATGAAGCGATCATCATATGTTAAACTTTTCATTCCTGGGATTATTCTCGTGAACCTTCTCTGAACCTGTTCCAGGGTGAATATATATTTCCTGGCATATGTGGCTGAGACTTGCTCAAATATTCTAAATGTGGTATGGCCATAACATTATGAAGTCTCAGAGGTTCATCGCTATTTTTACATTCCGGTCCTCTCGAGATTAATGACAGCATTGTATTTGCCTTCCTAACTACCGACTCAACCTGTAAGTTTACTTTAAGGGAAACCTGGACTCGGACATCCAATTTTCATTTAAAGTTACTTGCAGAACAAATTTTCAAAGTGTTGGTGGTGCACATGTGGAATGAGTCTGTCGAGGAAGCAGTAGCAGCGATCAGAACGACAGCATTTTAAGAAATTGAGCATATACATGAATAGGAAATGCTGAGAGTGATAGGGACGAACACAGGCTAACGGAGCTAGTTCATCTCAACACATTTGTTCGGCACTTGCCAGTTGAATCAAAGGGTCTGTGTTAAATTCTGTATGATTTTACGACTATGAACAAATTCACATTAAGTCCCCAGGAGGATGCGAGTGATCTGCTGAAGACACAGACTGTCTCAATATCATGCCTCGAGAAAGTGTCGAATATCGGATTAGAAACCCAATCAGAAACGTCAACTGATCCACCAAATAAACTCAATTGAACTTTCTGCTGACACCGTCAATGATCTGTTTTAAAGTCAAAAATAAACACAATGGCACGGCAGCAAGCCTGTAACAGATATGTTGACTCAGGAAGTGTGTCATCATCTTGAAGAGACAGGCAAAGGGAAACTATGGAATTTAGCTCGATGGAAGAAATGTTTGGGTTTCACAAAGCTGTCACTCAGTCTGTGCTTAGATTCGGAAATATAGAGCACAGTACATTGAGCAGCAAGTGTACTGGACTATACAATTATACTGAGTGAATTGCAGATAAATCCGTGCTTCATCTGGAAAGTTTTTTTCGGGCCCATAGGTTTTGAGGAGGGGCGAAGTATATCCCGCAGGTAATACACCATCTGTGGTTACATGGGAATGTGCCATGATGCTGTCGGGTGTGAGGTCGACAGTGTATAGGGAGCGGCCCAGGATATACCAGAGTGAACGGTTCCCTGCGGAAGGCTGACAAGAGAGAAGGAAACATGTTTCTGGTGGTAGCATCCCATTGAAGCTGGCTGAAATAGTGGTGAATAATCCTGAAATATTGTGCAAATCATACCCAACAGATGGGTCTGTATTTGTCAAGAGATGGTAAGATGTACTTCTTTTTTAATCAGTGATGGACGAGAATTCTCCCAATGACCATGTTCTGAAAAAAGTCAGTTCTCTCCAGTACTTAAGTATTTATTAATTCATCAAAATAATAATCTTATTTAATATTTGGTCATATGTGGTTGTGGAACATTGCTTTGTGGCCTTTACCTGACGCATCGCTGACGTAAGTGGAGGTGATTAGAATGCAATGAAGGCACGTGTTTTGAACGAGGACATACACACCCGCCCAATAGATATTTCAAAAATATTAACCCCGACTGTAACTATCTTGTTTCTGTTAAGCAGCTGAGTTGTGGACATTCCAGGGATGATGCAATTGGTGCAACCAGTCTGTCTTAAACAAAACGCAATGTATTTGCAAGATTACAAAATGAAACACAAACGAAAGAGAACAGAAAACAGAATAATTAAACCTATTCAAAAACTGAACAGATTATCCAAACTTAATGATGTATATCCAACTACTTGTAACAATGTGCATGAACAACGCTTGGCAAAGAGTAAAATAAAACACAGGATCTGACAGGAGAGATGTCAGAGAGAGGAAGGATCAGCATGGACTTACTTCTTCGAACCAGCTGCTGCCCAACTGAATGCTTGTGGACATCAAACCAAACCAGAACAGCGTAAAGCTGAGCTGAGCGGGACTGGTGACTCCCTTTTGGTTGTACACGCTTTTTTCTTTAAACTTGAAAGCTTATTCAAATACATTCCCGCAGGCATTTCGGAAACTTTCTTTTCGACCTCTTGGAAAAATAAACAAAGACAACATAAACTTGTAAAAGGAGCAGCAAAATCACACACGTCAATCATGTTAACACATCTTAAAATGTTTCAAGATCTTAGAAGCATTTTACAAATCCAAGTGCTTGAAAACATTCATATCATCAAAATTACATTTTGATCCATTCCAAATTATGACATTTCTTTAGCTTCAGTCCATTAAAAATTTAATCAAATTGCCATTAATTTGAATAATGACCTCCTTTGAGGTGCTTCATTGAAATTTTAAATTGGAAACTATTGTAATGTCTCTTGCAAGAGCTGTTCCACAGCTGTCTTTTTATTTGTAACAACGGTCAATATTGGTTCAATAATCCTTGCTTCAAATTGAACTCAAACTGTTTTTCTGCTGTTGTTGCTTCTATCCTTCATTGGAATCCAATCAGGCATTTGTGAAAATGTATCCACAAGGAGAAGTTCTAGATTAGACAATAGAATACGACAAAGAAATCAAACATTTACCTGTAAACCTTGCAGTATTGATAGAGATACACATGCAAATATAAAGGAAAGATTACTCGCAAACAACCTTTTCTCAATTTTGGAGTTATAGAAAACGAATCAAGTTTGCTGTCTGTACTTAGAATTGATCAATATTAAGTCTAATTATATCACAGCGTGAAATCGCAAATGTTTCCAACACATTTCCTGAATCTCATCCTTTCTTCTCACTCTTACCGACTTGACTCCCAAGACCTCCCGTTTCTAACGTGCCTTTGCAATTATTCGATTAAATGATCTTAATTTGTAATCAGCACATTGACGCTGCAGGGATATGGAGATAAGACTGGATATTGGGATTAGCTGGATAGGTAATTGGGAAGCCTGGATAGACATGAATGTTTATTTGATCCCCTTCCATACTGTATAACTCTATGCAGTTGTCGTTTTTATTTTCAGTTCTGAAAAAACGCCAGGAGTTTTTGATGGAAAGTGTAGACATGGTTTTACACTTTATGTCATCAAGCTCTGCATTTGGATTTGGAGAATTTCGGTTTGGACAGATTGTCAGAAACTTTTCTTCGTACGACATGTTGAGCTATGCCAGCCATAAAAGTTCGAATGGGAATAAAGAAGAGGAAAATTTTCTGTGAATTTAATTTGTTTCAATAGTTTCTGGGTGTGTTTGATTTGATTGGAACATTTGGCAAGGACAAACGTACAAAAGGAAGGGACAAAAGGGTACCGAGTGCAAGAACAGGACACCTCAAAGATCAGCAAGGTGGACTTTGTGTGGAGCTGCAATAAATGGGGAGATAATAAATGAGTATTTTGCATCACCTTTTATGGCGAAGAAAGACATGGAACATATGGAATATGCGGCAATTGATGGTGACATGTTGACAAATATGGACGTCTTGAAAAGCATAACATACAATAAATCTACCGGAGCTGATATGGTGCACACCGGAACTCGGTGGGAAGTTAGAAAAGTTATTGGTGGGCCTCTGACTGAGGAATTTGTATTTTCGATAGTCACAGGTTAGTTGATGGAAAACTGGAGGTTGGCTGACGTGGGGCTGATGTTTCAAGAAAGCTTGTAAGGACCAGCCATTGAACTATAGACGAGTGAGCCTGACGTCGCTGGTGGGCAATGTGTTGAAGAGAATCCTGAGGGACAGGATATACATGCATTTAGAAAGGCAAAAACTGAATACGGATAGTCAACATGGGTAGTATGCGTGGGAAATCATGTTTCCCAAAATTGATTGAGTTATTTGAAGAGGTAACAAAGAGGATTAATAAGAACAGAGCGGTAGACGTGACCTATATGGACTTCAGTAAGGCATTCGACAAGGTTTCCCATGGGAGACTGGTTAGCAAGTTAGATCAAATGAAATACAGCGAGAACTTGTCATTTGTACACAGAACTGGCTCAAAAGTAGAGAATCGAGTGTGGTGACGGAGGGTGGATTTTTCAGAATGGAGGCCTGTGACCAGTGGGGTGCCACAAAGATTAACGCTGGGTCCATTACTTTTCGTCATTCATATAAATAATTTGTGTGTGAGCCTAAGAGGTTTAGTTAATAGGTTTTCAGATGTCACGAGAATTGGAGGTGGAGTGGACACAAGAAGGTGACCTTGGACTTCAACGTGATTTTAATCAGATGAGCCATTGGGCTGAGGAGTGGAAGATGAATTTCAATTTCGATAAACGTGAGGTGCTGCATTTTAGGAAAGCAAATCTGAGCCGGACTTTTACTCTTAATGGGAAGGTCTGAGGGAGTGTTAATGAAGAAAGAGACCTTGGATTGCAGGTTCATACCTCATTCAAATTAAAGTCGCACAGAAATAGGACTGTGAAGATGGTATTTGGTACGTATGACTTTCTTGGTCAGACAGTTGAGTACAGGGTTGGATGGTCATGTTGCGGCTACACAGGACATTGGTTCGGCTACTTTTGCAATATTGAGTGCAATTCCGGTCTCCTTTCTATCGGAAGGATGTTGTGAAACTTGAAATGTTTCATAAAATATTTACAATAATGTTGCCAGGATTGGAGGATTTGAGCAATAGGGAGATTGAATAGGCTGTGGGTGTTTTCCCAGAAGTGTCAGAGGCTCGTGGTGACCTTATAGACGTTTATAAAATCACGAGGAGCATGAATAGAGTAAATAGACAATGTCTTTTCCCTGGCGTGGTCGAGTCCAGGAACTAATGGGCAGAGATTTAGGGTGAGAGGGGAAAGTTATAATAGAGACCTTCTGGACAATCTTTTCACACAGATGGTGGTGCATTTGTGGAATTGGCTGCTAGAGGGAGTGGTGGAGGCTAGTAAAATCACAACATTTTAGCCGCATCTGAATGGGCATATGATCAGGAAATGTTTGGAGGCATATGGGCAGGGTGATAACAGATGTTAACTCTCAGTGTTTTGCTCTGTATCTTATTTGTGTTCGGCATGCATTAATTATTCTGTTGTTTCAGAATATAAGGTTTTTGTAACATGAATATCCATACTCCCAGACCCCATAATGAGAGGTTAAAAATCATCCGAACTTTAAACGAGTTAAATGGCGAATAATTGTCTCCGAATGACAGCAGTCAAGCCTTTTTTTAAGTCATTGATAAAGGTCGGGAGAAAGTGTATTTTAACAGGGAGGATGAAGTGTTCAACAATGCCTTTTGGGAGAGGGAAACACAGCGGGATGAGCACTGCTTTATATTTCTCTCCAATTCTATTTTGATTTGATCTCACAACTTTCTTTCTTTCACAGAGGCATTGCCACTACTGAACCTGGCTTTAAAATGGTGCCCTGGCCACACGGCTACACAGATGAAACCAGGAAATTAGATTACACTTCGTGTGGAGGAGTGATTCCGAGCTTACTGTCGACAGAAAATGCACTATTGTTTAAAAAAAAACAAATTATAGCAGAGAGATGAGGGAACACATAACTTGGTCACAAATGGTGAAAGTTTCGTGTGAAAAGACGGGGGCATTGAATTCATTGATAAATTGAAAAGAACTAGACCAGTGTAAGAATGAAATAAGATAAAATGCTTTGCAAACAAAAGGAGCTGAGAAATGTGAAAACTATGTAACTCCAACTTGCACTTTCATTACACAATATCATAGCTGATCGAATTATAATCTCAAAGCCACAGTTTCAGCGACCTCAACAACCTCTCACTCCATAGCGTGGATATAGTTGTATATTTGGAATGAAGAATGCTTGATTTTCACAATAAGTAATCGGGAAATATTAGGTTAAACGTATCTCTTGACAATGTGAAATTACACAGACTAAAGCGCAACTGATTGAGGTAAACACCCGATATAAGTTGTCCAGTCCACCACAGCAGTTCGAAAATTTGATAGGACCATGGATGATCTGGTTGGTGTGACAAATCCACTTTCTTGCTTGCCTCGATGCCCTTTGGCTCCATGACATAAGGTCTGTATTCAGTTTCTTTACAAAAAGCTTTTGGAACAGGACGACCATGATCTGTGTGTGCTGCACTAATTTTAAACGCCGTAACTCTGTCAAAATGTAAGCCACTTTTTCAATCTTGCACGGTTAGGTCACATTTATTGTTGCAATTTATCCGAATTCTTATTGGTGCTGATTAGTCATGTACAGCAGTTCGGAGAAGAGTGAGAATTGTCTAACTTTACCATACATGACGCCATCTTAGACACCAAGTACGATGACACAATTCAAAACTTAGGGACAAAGTAGTACCCGAAACAAGAGTTAAAAAACTTAGAATAACTTCATAGAATATTCGAAAAATGAATAGTGTGCATTTACAATTTAGTATTTGGTACTAGGATGATCAAGGAATGAGTTAAAAGTATCATCGTCTTTGATGACCCCTCCGCTAATCTCGCTCAGCTGTGTGTTCTCGACTATGCCCCGACACATACCGTTGCTGGTGCCGAAACTCCAGCTGAGATACTGCTTTAAACCCTTAAAAGATCAGGCTGAAAGCCACCATGAGCCCTGTAGACCAGCACGGGAGCCACAACTAGCCGTCGAAGGAACAGGCTCTGAGCAAACATGAGCTGCTGCAAGAGCAGACCGTGACATCCATGAACCGGTGAGAGATCAGGCTGGGTACGTGATGAGCTGCTGAGAGACCAGTCTATGATCCCAATGAATCGCTGAGTAACCGGGCAGGGATAGCCATGCCTTGCTGAGTAAACAGGCTGGGACGGCCTTTTAGCTCCTGAGAGACAAGATCAGGACCAGCCATGAGATGCCGTGAGACCGGGCCGGCATTGCCATGAGCTGCTGAGAAACCAAAGTTGGACACGCCATGAGCTACAGAGAGAATAGGGCGGGGCTGTAATGAGCTGCTGAGACAACCGGCTTGGACCACCATGAACTGCAGAGAGAAGAGGTTGGGACCCACCATCAACTGCTGAGAGAACAGAGTTGGACCGCCACGAGCTTTTGAAAGACCAGGGTGGGACCGCCATGAGCCGCTCAGAGAGCCAAGGTGGGCCCGCCATGAGCTGCTGAGAGACCAGGATGGGGTCGCCATGAGCTGCTGAAAGAACAGGGTGGGACCCGCCATGAGCTGCTCAGAGAGCAGAGTGGACCCGCCATGCGCTGCTCAGAGAGCAGGGTGGACCCGTCATGAGCTGCTGAGAGACCAGGTTGGGGCAGATCATGACCTGCTGGGAGAAAAGAGTGGGACACGCCGTTATCTGCTGGGAGACAAGGTTGGGAATAGTCATGAACTGTGGGAAACCCGGCTGGGATCCGCCATGAGACACTAGGAGGCCAGGCTGAGAGCTACCCAGAGACCAAAGGGGAAAAAAAAAGATATATTATGAGGGGAAATATGAGAACGGAATAGATGGAGCGAAGGGCCTCCCATCGACCAGTATTGTTCTTGATTATCAACTTTTTCATCATAAACTAATCTGCTTTGGCTGTCCCGTTGTGAAGCGAGATGGGAACGATCCCCACTTTGGCGGAGTGACATTCGTTCATAAAGCGTGAAATGCATTTTGTCTCATTATCCTGAGGACTTCCTGTTGTCATAACCTGGGACTGAGTTGTTTGAGCGAGAGCAACTGCAATCACCTGACTCATTTTATCCGTTTAGACTTCCCAAACCCTTGCTCAACTCTCAAACTCTGCCACCAAATTTTAACCAATCGATTGCACTTCATATAATGTAATAGTCGCAGCTTTATTGACATAAAATACTATACAATACAAATAATTCTGTGCCTTACCATAATATCTGTAGGATTTTTTAAAATATTATGATGCTGAGAGGACGTTTTCAGTGCGTTTGAGGAAGCACGTCAATCATTTCCAGAAAATGAAAAAATTTTCTCCTGCCGAACAAAGGTTTCCAACGTAATACTTGAAATGTGGATAATCTTCTAATAACATTAATGGATCAGTTTTAAAAAAAAATCAATTTTACTCGTTTTATTGGCTGCCTCAACTTCCAACACTTATTTAATTTTCGGTAACACAGCTTTTGTTGCTTATTAAGGGGAAAGTCAAAAATCAAAATAAACCTATTCTCGCACAACAGCTTTATTTGAAACCGCAAGCTTTCAGAGATCCCACTCCTTCTTCAGATATTTAGTTCCGAAATATTGTGGTTTCAAATAAATATGTTGGACTGTAGCCTGGTGTCGTGTGATTTTTGACTTTGTTCATTAAATTCCGCGACTGGCACCTCCACCCATTTACGGGAAAATAAGAAAATGCCACAAAACCAGGAAATGTTTACTTCTTTATTATTATTAGCGCATGTTACATGAGTGGAATTTTAATATAGTACTTAGCACGTGACCCTTGACATATATGTGCACACCAAGTATATTCCGAACATTTTCTCTCGTATTTCACAGATGTGACACACTAAGAAATGCGTCACAGAGTCTTCATTACTTCTTTTATTTTTCTCATCCAGGTATTTTTCAACATATAATTCCGGTTGTATATCACACTGACAACTTTTGCTATTAATTCTGTTTTCCAACGTTGTAACCACAACCACCTGATGAAGGATCCGTGCTCCGAAAGCTCGTGCTTGAAATAAAGAACTGTTGGACTGTAGCCCAATTTCTTGTGACTTTTTCTAAACTTTGTACTCTCCAGACCGACTCCGGCACCTTCAGATCATGCAGTGTTTAAATTCGTCAACTTAACACATGAAGGGAATTGACAGCTGGGTAATCCATTCTAACCCAGCCAACGGTGCACAAATTACACCAGAATACACAAAACAAAGTCCAGAAATGAATAATAGTCATAAAGGTATCAAGTGAAATTCATAAATGGATATGAGTGCTAACACGTCTCTCATAAATTTCTGAGGTAACCAGATTGTGACTATAAAAAGAGCCTTTGAAACGAGAATGAATGACGTTACTTGCCCTTGTTCACTGTTTTAGGAGTGTCAGCTAACTTTCTATTTATATGCATGAAGACCAAAAAGATGTAATTTTATTCCTACGCTCCACTGATTGAATTGCAAGTTTATCAATCAGCTGACAATATAACAAAAAACAAGATTTTCTGTGAACACACGTTAAAACATCAGTGTGTCAAATATCTTGAACGCACACAATTTACATGAAACTCTGAACACTGCAACGTTGGATTCCTGGAGTAAAAATATTGCTGCTTTAGCAGGGGCATGCATTTTCTCTAAGTCTCAGGATTCTGGATAATCCAAGAGGGAGGACGGGAAAAAAATCTGCCTGAAAGAGCTGCACCTTTTTTGAGGTATTTTAGGTGTTGGAGGTGATTTCCTCGAATTCCACGAGCAGCAATTACTGTTTTACATGCTGTTGCATTGTTTTGGAACTTTGAAAAAAAAAGTCAAAACAACAGCAGTTTAAAAGGGAGAAGAGCAGACAAAGGAAGCACCTGGTGCGGACAGTTCAGAAGAGAGAGGGAGGGAGAGAACCTGCACAGTTACTGCCTTTGCTGTTTGAATTCTTGTATCGCTGGACATCGGAGTGCATCTGGGAAAATTAACAAACAGTGAAATTCACAACTAATCGTGGAGGAACTGTTGGGAGAAGTTCACACACAGAATCAGATAAGTTAGTTGTTGTTATTAGTCTGTCCAAGAGAAATTCGGCAGTAGTGAGTACAGTGGATTCTTTCTTGATTATGTGTTTTTGGAAAAAATCACTTGATTAAACTTAAAATATAAACCATAGCTATAAATTTAACCTGGGGTAGTGTTTGGAGAGGAATAAGACGGTGTTATTTTCTGGGTCTATAGATTGTGAAGGAGCAAAAATGTCCTTTGCAGTGATATGTACTTCTTTACAGATGTTGGAGTTTAAAGAGAGTTCAAGGGTTACTCCAGATTATATCTTCCATAAATGCTGTTGGATGCGAATCTTATCAGATCGAGTAGATCGCTTGGAGAGACAGATAGAAGCGCTGAGGAATTTGCAACAGGAACAGTATGAGATGGATGGTAGTTTTAGGAAGTGGGGGGAAGTCTCAAATACATTCACATAGATGGGTTAACTGCAGGAACTTTGAGAGAGGTCAGCACCTTGGGCAGGAGTCTTTTGTGGATATACCCATTTCAAACCGGTATGCTGTTTTGGAAAATGTAGTGGGGATGGATTCTCAGGGGAACGTAGCATGAACAGCCAAGTTTCTGGTACTAAGACTGGCTCTAATGCAACGAGGGGTACGTCGGCGTTCAAGAGATCAATTGTGATCGGGGATTCTGTAGTCAGAGGTACAGACAGATGTTTCTGTGGCCAGCAGAGAAAAAGCAGAAGGGTGTGTTATTTCCCGAGTGCCAGGATCAAGGATGTCTCAGAGAGGGTGCAGGATATTCTCACGGAGAAGAGGGGCCAGCAGGAGGTCATGGTCCACATTGGAGCCAACGACGTTGCAAGGGGAAAGGATGAGACTCTGAAGGGAGATTACAGAGAGTTAGTCAGAAATTTAAAAAGGAGGTCCTCAAGGTTAGTAATATCTGGATTATTCCCAGTGCTACGAGCTAGTGAGGGCAGGAATATGAGGATAAAGCAGATGAATGATTGCCTGAGGAACTGGTGTATGGGAGAAGGATTCACATTTTTAAATCATTGGAATCTCTTTTGGGGTAGAAGTGATCTGTACAAGAAGGACGGACTGCATCTAAATTGGAAGGGGACTAATATTCTGGCAGGAACATTTGCTAAAAATGCTTGGGAGGGTTTAAACTAGTAAGGTTGGTGGGTCAAGTGGGGAGATAGTGAGGAAAGATATCGATCTGGGACGGGTACAGCTGAGAACAGAAGTGAGTCAAACAGTCAGGGCAGGCATGGACAAGGTAGAACTAATGTATTAAACTGCATTTATTTCAATGCAAGGGGCCTAACAGGGAAGGCAGATGAACTCAGGGCATGGTTAGGAACATGGGACTGGGATATCATATCAATTACGGAAACATGGCACAAGGATGGGAAGGACTGGCAGCTTAAATTTCCAGGATACAAATGCGACAGGAAGGATACAAAAGGGAGGCAAGAGAGGAGTGGTAGTGGCATTTTTGATAAGGGATAGCATTTCAGCTGTGCTGAGGGAGGATGTTCTCGGAAATACATCCAGAGAAGTTATTTGGGTGCAACTGAGAAATAAGAAAGGATGATCACCTTATTGGGATTGTATCATAGACCGCCCAATAGTCAGAGGCAAATTGAGAAAAAAATTTGTAAGGAGATCTCAGCTATGTGTAAGAATAATAGGGTAGTTATTTTAGGGGATTTTAACTTTCCAAACGTCGACTGGGACTGCCCTAGTGTTAAAGGTTTCGATAGAGAGGAATTTCTGAAGTGTGTACACGACAAATTTCTGCTTCAGGATGTCGATGTACCTACTAGAGAACATGCAAAACTTGACCTACTCTTGGGAAATAAGGCAGGGCCGCTGACTGAGCTATCAGTGGGGGAGCACTTTGGGGCCAGCGACCATAATTATATTCGTTTCAAAACAGCGATTGAAAACAATACACCAGATCTAAAGGTTGAAGTCCTAAATTGGAGAAAGGCCAATTTTGATGGTATTAGGCTAGAACGTTCGAAAGCTGATTGGGGGGTGACGTTCGCAGGTAAAGGGACGACTGGAAAATGGGAAACCTTCAGAAATGAGATAACAAAAATCCAGAGTAAGTATATACCTGTCAGGGTTAAAGGGAAGGTTGGTAGGTATAGGGAATGCTGGATGACTGAAGAAATTGAGGGTTTGGTTCAGAAAAAGGAGGAAGCATATGTCAGGTATAGACAGGATAGATCGAGTAAATCCTGTGAAGAATACAAAGAAAGTAGGAGCATACTTAAGAGGGAAATCAAGAAGGCAAAACGGGGATTTTCGATAGGTTTGGCAAATAAAATTAAGGAGAATCCAAAGGGTTTTTACAAATATATTACGGACAAAAGGGTAACTAGGGAGAGAATAGGGCCTCTCAAAATCAGCCAGACGGCCTTTGTGTGGAGCCACAGAAAACGGGGGGTGGGATGCTAATGAATATTTTGCATCAGTATTTACTGTGAAAAGGACATGGAAGATATAGACTTTTTGTAACGAGATGGTGACATCTTGCAAAATGTCCAGATTTCAGAGGAGGAAGTGCTGGATGTCTTGAAACGGTTAAAAGTGGATAAAACCCCAGGATCTGACCATGTGTACCCGAGAACTCTGGAGGAAGATAGAGACGTGGTTGCTGGGCCTCTTGCTGATAAATTTGTATGATCGATGAGGTGAGGTACCAGAAGACTGAAGGTTGGCAAACGTGGTGCCACTGTCTCAGAAGAGCGCTAAGACAAGCCATGGATCTACAGACCAGTGAGACTGACCTCGGTGGTGGGCAAGTTGTTGGAGATAATCCTCAGGGACAGGATGTGCATGTATTTGGAAAGCAAGGACTGAGTCGAGATCGTCAACATGGCTTTGTGCGTGGGAAATCATGTCTCACAAACTTGATTGAGTTTTTTGAAGCAGTAAAGAGTATTGATGTGCGCAGAGCAGTAGATGTGATCTATATGAACATCAGTAATGCGTTCGACAAGGTTCCCCATGGGAGACTGATTAGCAAGGTTAGATCTCATGGAATACAGGGAGAACTAGCCATTTGGATACAGAACTGGTTGAAAGCTAGAAGAAAGTGGGTGGTGGTTGAGGGTTGTTTTTCAGACTGGAGGCCTGTGACCAGTGGAGTGCCACAAAGATCGGTGCTGGGCTCTCTACTTCATGTCATTTACATAAATGATTTGGATGCGAGCATAAGAGGTACAGTTAGTTAGTTTGCAGATGACACCAAAATTGGAGGTGCAGTGGACAGTGGAGAGGGTTACCTCAGATTACAACAGGATCTGGACCAGATGGACCAATGGGCTGAGAAGTGCCAGATGGAGTTTAATTCAGATAAATGTGAAGTGCTGCATTTTGGTAAGGCAAATCTTAGCAGGACTTATATACTTAATGGTAAGGTCCTATGGAGTGTTACTGAACAAAGAGACCTTGGAGTGCAGTTTCAGAGCTCCTTGAAAGTGGAGCTGCAGGTAGGTCAGATAGTGAAGAAGGCGGTAGGTATGCTTTCCTTTATTGGTCAGAGTATTGAGTACAGGGGTTGGGAGGTCATTTTGCGTCTGTACAGGAGATTGGTTAGGCCACTGATGGAATATTGCGTGCAATTCTGGTCTCCTTCCTATCGGAAAGATGTTGTGAAACTGGAAAGTGTTCAGAAAAGATTTACAAGGATGTTGCAAGGTTTGGGGACTCTGAGCTATAAGGAAAGGCTGGACAGGCTGGGGCTGTTTTCCCTGGAGCGTCGGAGGCTGAGGGGTGACCTTGTAGAGGTTTACAAAATTATGAGGGACATGGATAAGACAAATAGACAAAGTCTTTTCCCTGGAGTCGGGGAGTCCAGAACTAGAGGGCATAGGTTTAGTTTGAGAGGGGAAAAATATAAAAGAGACCTAAGGGGCAACTTTTTCACACAGAGGGTGGTACGTTTATGGAATGAACTGCCAGAGGATGTGGTGGAGGCTGGTACAATTGCAACATTTAAGAGGCATTTGGATGGGTATATGAATAGGAAGGGTTTGGACGGATATGGACCGGGTGCTGGCAGGTGGGACTAGATTGGACTGGGATATCTGGTCGCCATGGACGGTTTGGAGCGAAGGGTCTGTTTCCATGATGTACATCTCTATGACTCTATGACTCTATAATGAATTGCTACTAATTGGCTTCTGAAGTACGGATTGTGACGTGCCTCTTTCGATCTGATGTTCACCACCAGCGACACAGGTATTTTGGATCATCAGCTGTTCTTGGTACAGTCCTTATTTTAAAAATATTAATGCAGCCATATACACGCTCATGACAACTAATAGAACAGACCATGCTTGAACAGAGAAAAAAAAACACGGTATGTGCGGTAAAGTGGTTTCAGTTGTTGAACACATAACAGAGGGAATTTCTTTGATGTCAAATGATTTTAACGTTTTAGACGGTTTTTACCATAGCTAATGTCAACATAAGACAAATTCGAGAAGATAATGTATTTTGACGCCTCCAACACCCTACTTGATAACATCTTCTGTTTTTTTACCACCGTCTTGTTGAAATAAAAACAATTCTCAGACCCCTAAACCGCATTCTCTTCACATTACACAGATGCTGCCTGGTCTTATTCACCTTGTTTGAAAATCATGAACCTTTTCCAGAGCTTTCAGAGAGTAACGGAAGAGGATTGATGAGAGGAAAATGTTAACAATTAACAAAGAAGAGTGGAAGAAAATAGAGTGTCTGGAACAAGGGAGCACCTTGGTCTGTTGTGGGGCGAAGGAGGAATAGCACCAACAATGAGACTGATGTGACTTGCGTAGCTTCCAGTGGACCAGAATGATAGGTGGTTGATGTCTTCCTACTATTGGGCAGGTTTATAACGAGCAGGTCAGGAGGGTTGAAGGCAGAGCAAAACATCAGGGACGAACAGCAAGATGCACAGAATAATTCCAAAGGCAGATAATGCTGTTAAACCAGGAAAAAATAAGATATCTGTCAGCTTCGGGCAATCTGTAAGCAAAAGAATTACATGGAAATGAGATGGAATGTCTTTGCTAAACACAATTGGTGAGATACTGACACAGGGTTTCTTCCACTATCCCGACCCTACCAAAAAAGTCGATGTAATATTGTGGGTGTTCCAAAGTCTCCTTCTCGGTGAAGGAAGGACTGGATGTGATGTATTGCTTTTTATACTGTGTTCCAAAACTTAATACAATTGATGACGATAATATTTGGTGTGATAGAGAGCGAGAGATCGAGCGTGTGTGTATGTGTGTGTGTGAGAGAGAGAGAGAGAGAGAGAGAGACGGGGGGAGGCTGCCCCATACACAGAATGGATTGGGACTGTGCGTCTTCAGCATATAATTGTGCTGGATTGAGATATTTGTTTCCTAAGGTTCAGGTTGTCATTGGCCTGCAATAACTATGAGGGATCAAGATAGGATGACTGGGAGCAGTATTACACAAAAAAGCCGTAAGTGCCGTCTTTGAAAATCAAAGGCAACAGAACCACGGGATGTATTTAAGGAATAGCTCATTTGATCCAATTTAAGGGTTATGTAAACTTTCCAGGTAGTAACAAACTGTAATTTTTCAACCCCACTCACACGTGTGCACCATCGTTAAATATGATCTTGGCTGATTCTATTCTCTTTCTAATTTCTCCTTTCTATCCGCCTCCAATAACTTTCCATTTCTCAAATCCTCCACATCCGTCTCCCAATAACCCTCTCCCGAAACTCCACACTCCACCTACTACCACAGACATTGTAATTCATTGCCCTCTCGTTCTGGACTGATCTATACCAGTGTACAGGTCCTCTCACTTCCACTTTTCCACCATGTTCAGCATCTCATGCTCTTCAGTCAGGTCAGCCTCCCCTACCTTCTCCCACTCTTCAATAACTCGAGCGGGAACAAGATAAGTCTCTCCAACGTTTCTTCGGAAAAAAGCTTACTCATTGCAGCTATCAGTCCACGAAACTTCCACCACAGACACACTCACATCCTTTCTTCAAGAAGACAGTCCAGTATTCCAGACATCGTCTTCTCAGACCCCCATATAAGTTCAGCATCGCACTTGTATTCACTGTATCTTGTCGTAAAAACCTACATGATTATGTTCGTTGTTTATACAATAACTTGTCGCGGATAGTGCACCCAATGAAGTAAATCACTCTGTAAGTCAGAATTTTGGAATGGCCCTTCTGTTGAAATAATATTTGCTGTTGTTTTTATGATTATCTGTCAAACCGAACCACCTGTCATTTTCTCACCCTGTGTTGCAGCTGACCGATGTTTGCCCGCTCGTTCAACCTGTCTCTGTAAATCTGCATCCTCTATGTATCTCTTCACAACATACGTCTCCTACCTATCTTGGTGCAGGCTACAATTTATATTGCTCCACCTCCTGTCGTTCATCTGAGTCCATGATAAAATTTGCCTGTCTTCTGTTTCCATATGTTTTTGATCCTCATTATTCCTTCTGTCACCATATAAGGAAAGCTATATGCATAAAGCACACTTTGGGACACCACTTATTGCTATGCGCTCGTCTTTTATCACTCTTACTCTTTGTTTCTCTACTACAAATGTAACCTTCAGTTGTCTCGTCTAATTTCCTCTTGACATTCAATTGTAATTCCGAGTGACACTTATCATCAATATGCGTTTCAGCATATAAGAACATTTTTGTCAATTGTGGCCCTCTGACTTTGTTTATCCATGCTTTACAAATTGAGGAAACAATCTTTGATTGTACTTAACCCTTCTCCTCTTTAAAGGTAGATGAATGTTTATTTACAATCTCTTCCACCAACTTATTGTTGTGCCATTGAATACCTCTCTTCGCCAATACTTACTCTAAGTTGAGAATTACATTTACCTTCATCATCCTGAACCTTCTGATAAAATGATCACCAATTCTTAAATGTGCTTCCACTTGATCTATTTGACGTAGAACTTCTCCAAGGACCAGGACGAACAATAGCATTTTTCTCATTGACCTGGACACATACTGCTTTGGAAAGCCCTCCTGAATACAATCTCGAGACACTTTCCTTTCAAGTACCTATCACTTTCGGTATTACAATCTACAATTGGATAAATATTATCCCTCCGCATAGCAAGATAATAACGTCGGTATCTCTAACAAACCGCTCTCCAGATTTTTGTTTCTGTGCATTCTCCCCCGCCTCTTCCACCAAGCCTCCATGCCAACGTAATGATACCTTCTTGTTCCTTCTATTTGGCAAATTGATAATCTCCTTGATGTTTCTGGCACATCCTCTTTCTCCAAATTACAAAACTCTCCTACAGATATACTGCTCTCTTCATTTTCTCACTTTTTCTGAACTTCTTGCAGCCAAAAACATTTAACACGAAGTATTGCTCTTTCTGATGTTTACCTCCGACTGTCTCCCTCTCGCTATTTGACATTCTCAATTTGTCAGGCTTTCTCCCATCCTCTGCCATTCACGCTCTCATTGTCGCAGTCACACTCAATACTTGTTCCTCCCATTGTGTATCCTTTTCTCTCTCCCGGTTTCTCTCGCTGATATACTACTATTTTATGTCTCTCATTCATTTATCGCTGTTTTGCTCCCCTCGATATGTGTTTTTGTTTTTGTATCTCTTCCCACACCGATCTCTGTCTGCCATTCTTTTGGAAAAACGCCCTTTCTGCCTATCGCCCACAACTTATTGTCTGTATATCTTTATTTACCTTTACTACAGTCTTTCTACTGTGACGCTGCACATTTGCTTCACAATATCTCAATTACTCACAATTTGTTGAACACAAATCTCTCCCTTTCATTTCCTCTGTCACACTGAGCGCATTCATTAAAATTATATGAACGAGGAGCACGAGTAGTAGTTCGGCTCCTGATGACTATTCTGACATTCAATTCGATCATGGCTGATGTTAACTCGGCGTCAACTTTCCTGTCCGTTCCCTTCAACTCATTAAGAATTGAAAATCTTTCTATCTCTTCCTTAAATGTCCTTAGTACCCTGGGTTACCAATTCTAATGAGTGTATGGTTTGTTTTAAACAGAAAGTGCTTCCCTGAGTTTCATGTAGAATATTTGCTGTCAGTATGGAGAATAGCTAGCTGATCAGATTATTCAGAATCGAAAAATTGGCTGATAAATGAACATGTGAGTTTAGTTTGCTATTTTGACAAAAATTCAAATTTGACATTTGATTTATTACAAACGGTCAACTCTTCAAAGCTAATCAAATTTAAAGTCTGATGAACTCGACAGCCAGAAGCAAAGCAGTCTACAGGAATTTCAGATGTCATCATTGGCAGTTTGAAAATTGGTCAGAGCAACTAACATCAAATATGAGAGCCAACGTCATCTGACATGCTCTCTCTAAAAGAAATATCAGAAGGTTCTATCTGTCAAAAGTAACCTTTCCAGTAAAAACAGTAAAAAGGAGGTAGACCACCTGGGGAGAATACAACACAATTCGAAGGAAATAGGGTAGCAACAAATTTGGAAGAGTGGATATTAAGTGGATTTAATGTTTAATAATTGTGTTATTGGAGCAGCATTTTTAAAGAGTTGGAATTAAATAGTGGTTAGTTAAGACAAGGGGGCTCAAACCTTTAAGAGTTTTTGTTTCGATCAAAGAATAAAGAACATATAAAATTACAACACGGAAACAGATCCTTCGGCTATCTAAGCCTGCGCTGATCTAGAACTTCTATCTCGACCTTTCTCCCATTTCCTAAGGATCTGTATCGCTTTGCTTCCTGCCCATTCATGTCACTGTCGCGATACATCTAAAATGGCGCTCTTGTGCCCGTCTCCACCACCTCCACGGCAAAGTGTTCCAGGCACCCAATACTATTTGTGTGAAGAACTTTCCACACATATCTCTCCGAAATGTCTGCCCTCTCACTTTGAACTCCTGAATCGTCTTAATTGAGTGCCCCCACTCTTGGAAAAAAGCTTCTTGCTGTCCTTGCTGTGGATACCCTCACGCTTTTAGAGACCACAATCAGCTCCTCCCCCAAATTCCTTCAACCTGATGAAAATGATCTTGATTTCCTCAAAGTCTTCATAGCGAAAGCCCTCCAAATAACAGCAACATCCCGGTGAATCATCTCTGCAACCACACTAAAACATCCACATCCTTTGGTAATGTGGCAACCAGAACTGTACGCAGTATTTAAAATGTGGTCGAACCAAAGTTGGATGAAACTGTAACATGACTTGCCAAGTCCTTCACTCAATGGCCCGTCCGATGAAAGAAATCATGCTGTATGCCATCTTAACCACTCTATTGATCCGCTTTGCCACCTTCACAGAACAATGGACTTGAACATCAAGATTTCTCTGTACATCAATATTCTCTAGGATTTTCCGATTCACTGTGTAGTTCAGTCTTGAATTGAATCTTCCGAAAAGGAACACCTTCACTTTCCCGGATTGAATGCTGTCTGCCATGTCTCTGCCCAACTCTCTGAGCGATGTACATTCTGCTGTATTCTCGGAGATTTCCGTTCAATACCTTTTACTCCAACAATCTTAATGACATCTGCAAATTGCTGATCAGACTACCGTTACCTTCCTCAAAAACTTTTATGTATCTCGCAAATAACAGTGGTCACAGCACTGATCCCTGCAGCACATCATGAATCACGGGTTTCCATTGTGAGAAGCTTTTTTCCACTACGACACTCCGTCTCCTGGTGTCCAGCCAGTTCTCTATCATCTAGCTCGTACACCCTGGACCACATGCGACTTTACCACCTCAATCAGCCTATCATATGGAAATTCCCTAGTGCCTGACGAAAGTCCTTGTTTATTACATCTATGGCGCTTGCCTCACAAATCAACATTGTCACATCCTCAAAGAATTGCAATAGGTTGGTAAGACATGACCTTCCCTACACAAAACCATGTCACCTATTACTGGTAATCTCATTTTCTTCCAAATGGGAATACATCCTAGGTCTCAGTATCTTCTTCACAGCTTTCCTACCGTTGACATCAGGATCACTTTTCTATAATTAGCTCGATTTTACCTGCTATCCTTTTTACACAGCGGACAATATTAGAAATTGCCCACTATTTCGTGGCCATGTTCAATGATGCTACAATGATATCTGTTTTGAAAGCCCCAGCAATTACCTCTCTCGCTTCCCTCAGTAACCTGACATAGATGCTGCCCGGATCTGGGGACTTGTCCACATTATTGCCTTTGAGAATACCCAGCAATTTCTCCCTCTTTATTTTGACTCGACCTAGGGTAATCAAACATCTATCCCTAGCCTCAACATTCATCACAACACTCTGCTCGGTGAATAACAATGCAAATACTCATTGAGAACCTCACCCATTTTCTCTGACTTTACGCATACGTTTCCTCCTTTCCCTTTGAGTGGGGCCAACCCTTTCTCTCGTTGCCCTCTTGCTCCTTGTGCAGGAATAAAAACGCTTTGATTTTTCCCGTAATCCTGTTTGCTCCAGATATGTCATGACCACCTTCAACCCTCTTAATTCCACGTTTCAGATTACTCCTACATTCCCGATATTCTTCCAAAGGTTAATCTGTCTTGTGTCGCCGAGACGTTACGTACCTTTCCTTTTTCCACTTAGCTCAGCTCACAATTTAACCTATTACCCACGGTTTTCAAATGGAAAAAAAATCTCCTGAACTCTAATCCACCGCTCTTTACAAATCTCCCACATATCCAATGTGGATTTGCCTTCAAACCGCTAAACCCAGTCAATATTCACAAGCTCCTTCCTGAATTTGGTGTAGTTGGCCTTCCTCCCGCTTAGCCCTCTTACTTTATGACAACTACCGTCTTTTTCCATGAGTATTCTAAAACTTGAGAATTGTGACCACTACTCCCAAAGTCATGCCTACTGAAATTCAAAATACATAACCAGGCTAATTCCACAACACCAGGTCCAGTATGTACACTTCCCGAGTTAGACAATTTAGATATTGCTCGAGAAACCCCTCCTGTATACTCCTTGCAAATTCGGCTCCATCTACATCTCCAATGCTAAGTGAATCCCAGTCAATGTTGGGCAAGATAAAGCCTATCACCATCGCCCTGTTGCTGCTACATCTTTCCATAGTCGGTTTACATATTTGAACCTTATCTCACGCAGGCTTTTGGGAGGACTGTAGTAGAACCCCAGCATTATTACTGCACCCTGCCAATTTCTGAGCTCTGTTCTTTTTGTGTTACTCTTTGAGCCTGCCATATGCTCTCTTTCAACACAGCTGTGATATCCTCTTTGATTAGTAATGCAAACCCTCCTTCCCCTTTAACTCCATCTCTATCTTATCTGAACCATCTATATCAGGCGATATTGTGCTTCCAATCATGCCCTTCCCTCAACCAGGTTTTAGTAATAGAAATATCATCATACTCCCAGGTACTAACCCAAGTCCGAAGTTCATGTGCCTTACCTACCACATTTTTAACATTAAAATAAATACACCTCAGTCCACCTTTGCCTTCCTCATCTCCTCCCTGTCTTGCATTCCACTTCGTCGCTCTGACTTCAGTAAGTTCCTTAGAAGTTTTCGTTACTACCTCCATACTGTCTCCTCATTTGATTCCCATCCGTATGCCACATTAGTTTAAACCCTCCCCAACAGAATTTGCAAAACGACGTCCAAGGATATTGGTTCCAGTCCGGCCCAAGTGTAGGCCGTCCAATTTGTAATAATCGTACCTCGCACAGAACTGATCCCAATGAGCCAAAATCTGAACAGTTCCCCCCTGCACCATCTCCAAGCCATGCATTCATCCTGCCCATTTTTTCATTTCTACTCTGACTCGCGCATGGCATTGGCAGCAATCATGACATCACTACTTCTGAGCTTCTACTTTGAACATGGCCCCTAATTCCCTAAATTCTGGTCGTAAGACATCATCCCGTCCGTTTTGACTATATCACTGATGCCCATATTCACCACGATACCCTACCCCTTAAGAGGGTTCTGCACCTGTTCTGAGATATTCCCGACACGTGCAGTTGTGAGGCAACATACCATTTAGGAGTCTCATTTTCGAGTACAGAACCGCTTATCTACACTCCGTTCAATTGTATTCCCTGTGACTATCGTCTTTCCAATCTTTTGTCTGCCCTTCTGAACAGCTGAGTGCCACGGTGCCATGAGTCTGATTCCTGCTGCCGTCCCCGTTGAGCCAGCTGTCCCAACATAACCTTAAAACGGACACTTGTTTTAGAGAGAGATGATTGCACGGTCACCTGCACTACCTTCCTGCTCTTTCTCTGCCTTTTGATCACTCATTCCCTTTGTCCATTGCAGGTTATTTTCATGCTGTTGGTGTGATTGTTGGTTCTTTAACTTCTGTGAGGAGCTGGCGAAAGGTTTTTACTTGTTTGTGGGCCACTATGACTACTCGCAGTCGATATGTTACTGTGTGTGTGCATGTGCATGTATGCATTTGCCCATGGGTATATATACACACGCACACACACACACACATCCGTGCGTTTACGCATGTGTATATAGACATGCATACACACACACGCACAGACACAGTAACATAGAGACGTCAAGGAGTCATAGTGGCCCACAAACCAGTAAACATCTTCTCCCATCTTCTCACACAATTTAAAGAGCCTACAACCACATCTAACAGCACGAATGTAATCGACAAGATTACCTGCATGGACTGTGAAAAGCACAAGGTCGGACAAATGTGAAAGAAATTGACCATACAGATGCATAAACATCAGCTCGCCATTGCCATTCAACACAAGTAATCTCTCTCTTGTTTACAAACAGACAGACAATGAAGGAGACAAATTCAAATGGCACAATGAAACATCCTACTGCAGGCAAAATAGAGCGACCCATCAGAATTCATTGAAGCCTGCACACCAATGAGTACAGAATCATTGTATTAGACGTGACCCAATATACAAGCCAATCAGATACAGAACTGGAAGTGTAGAAAAACACAGAGGCAAAAATACCATTCGAGACAAACCAGAAACAATTCAGCGAAGGCGCACTAACCACTTCACCCAATGTGACGTCTGCAGAAAACCACATAGACTCGGTGATGAATGTATGACCGCACAGTGACACTCTCATACAAAGAGACACACACAGTGACACGCACTCTCACTTCGTCTCGTACATTCACACACACACACACACACACACACACATGGGCATACACATACAGAAACACACACATGCACATGCACAGATACACACGCAAAGTCATACACACTTGCACAAACAGATACACTCACAATCACACAGACACAGTCACATTATGCGTATATAGCTAAATATCCAAAATTACACACTGACATTCAAGCACAGACACACACTCACTAACTCGTGTACCTCCTCCCCGCACACACACATGTTAACATGCCTAAATCTATCATATCTCAGACACACAAGGAGATTCAATGTACAGTATTACAATGTCGACAGTGTGGGAGGACTGATATTCTAGTACTTGGTATTATTCAGTCAGTGCATTGTGCTCATCACTGCAATGTACACTGTGTGAACTAACTGAGACATGGACACTCAGCAGTGTGCATTGTGCATAGCATCTACTGTAATGCAACATCTACTCGATAATAGTATAGCTACTTGGACAATCAAAAGTGAGTACGCTGTGTGTTGTGTGCAGTAGGGTGCAGTGAACTGTAGTGGAGTACATTATAAAGAGGTTCTGCGATTTATATATGAAAGAACTGAAACCAACCTATTCATTCTAAAAACTGAGAGACTGAACAAATAATCCTGGTACTTTTTCAATATATAATTTCAGCTACATCACACTGTAAATGTTTGCTGTAAATTCTGTGCCTGATGATCTTAAGTTTGTGGCGTAAATTTGTATTTGCAAAATTACATTTTGTTTTGCTCAAAAACGGCATGAACCCATTTGCGATTCTGGAAAACGTTTTTTGAGATTAGAATCAGTCTGAACATTCTGGCAGAGACAATCTCACAAAGGGCACCTCACAGCTTAAATGCATTACCCAGTCCGAGATGGTTCCAACTGTTAAAGTTCACTTGAGAATGTATATTTAAAACAGTTCTGCAATTTACATATGAAAGAACGAAAACCAACACGTCATTCCAAAAGATGAGAGTCTTCAGAAATAATCTTAAGATCTTATACTCCACAACCACCTGATGAAGGAGCAGCACTCTGAAAGCTATTGCTCCCAAATAAATCTGTTGGTCTATTAACTGGTGTTGCATGATTTTTAACTTTGCACACCCCAGTCCAATGCCAGAATCTCCAAAATATGTCTACTCTTTGGCATGGCTACTTTCCATTATACAGACTGCAATAAAACAATACCAATAGTAACGCAAAGTTAAAAATCACACAACACCAGGTTATAGTCCAACAGGTTTAATTTGAATCACACGAGCTTTCGGAGCGCCCCTCCTTCATCAGATGGTTGTAGAGGCCACAATTGTAAGGCACAGTATTTTTAGCAAAAGTTTACAGTGTGATGTAACTGAAATTATACATTGAAAAATACATTGATTGTCTGTTGAGTCTTAATCTGTTAGAATACCATGATAGTCTCAATTGTTTCACGTGTAAATCACATTTTTTTTTTCAAAAAAGGTTGCATTCTCAGGATAACTATAACAATTTGTGTTAGCTCGACAATATGTTGAAGATGTTACCCGACTGTGTTCTCTGTCTGTGCCAAGATAAACAAAAGTGAGATAACAGAGTTTTACATGAAGCTATGCAGTTTTTGAGCAAAGTACAATGTAAATTTGAGAGTACAAATTCACCTCAAAAACGTGTATGTGTATGTGTGCGTGTGGGTCTTTGTGTGTGTGTGTGTCTGTGTGCCTGTCTGTCTGTCTGGGTTGGTGGGTTGTGAGTATGAGTGAGATTGTAAATGTGTGTGTATGTACGTGTTGCGTGTCTGCAGTCTGAGTGGATGCATATGAGTGTGGGAGTGTGGGACTTAGCTATCAGCCAATCAGTGGAACTTAGCTATCAGTGGCCGAGCAGAGGCTGATAGCTAAGTTCCATACCCATAAGGAGGGCCTCAACCGCGGGTACATGGGGTCATGTCACACAACATTTGACCACCAGTGCACTATACACACACACAGGCACTCCTATACACACATACACACACAAATACAGGCACTCTTAC
Source organism: Chiloscyllium plagiosum (assembly GCF_037043375.1). Classification (NCBI taxonomy): domain Eukaryota; kingdom Metazoa; phylum Chordata; class Chondrichthyes; order Orectolobiformes; family Hemiscylliidae; genus Chiloscyllium; species Chiloscyllium plagiosum. Next base: position 2,339,030 of record NW_028270179.1, on the reverse strand, counting down.
ATACACACGGGCACACATATACACAGACACGTAGACACTCACACACACCCTTACATATACACTCCCACACTCACACATGCATCCTTTCAGAGACTTAGACCACTCTACACTCATGCACACACATATATGCTCTCTCTTACAAGCACTCAGTACACCCACCCCAGACACACACACGCCCACACTCGCACATGTATCCCCACACAGACTTACGACATTCCACACTCACATACAGACATATACAATCTCTCTCACATTCACAAACCCCAACCCAGACACACAGACAGACACACACATACACACTCCCACATGCACACATATACATACACGTTTGTGGGGTGTTGTTCCCTGACATTTGAACACTCAGCATTGTGTAACCTGTGTGGTCTACAGTAAAGCAATGTCAACAGCGTGAGATGACTGTAATTTCAACACACTGCACTTGCAGAGTCTGTATTGTGTACGGTAATGCAATGTCTCCAATGTGGAAATCCAGATATTTGGCAATCATCATTTAACAACATTTACATTGCCTACAGTGTAATAATGTCTGCAGTGTGTGGATTTAATATTTGGGCATTCACCTGCCTGCAGCCTGTGTATTTAACACATAATGAGAAACTGGAACCTTTCCAGTCTTTTCAGTGGAACATTGCAGTCTTTGTGGAGCCCTCAGGTACTGAATGGAGCATTGTGGCCGTTGCGATCCGTCTAACAGGCAAATATTTAACAACCGGATCGACTGCCCAAAAAATCAGAGATTGTTCCTCTTGCATCCCTGACAAAAAGTAGTCCTGTCAATTGTGTTAGCCTCCTGGTATTTAATCTGGTTTTGTAACCATGAGTAGAAATTACTCCACAACTGATTCTGAACCAAAGGTTTAGTCATAAAGAGTCAACAATAACAGGAAAAGTAGTGAGGGCTCTTGCGGTTTGAAGGAAGAATGATTTCTAATCTTCTGACCTTTGATCCATGAGGTGGGAGTTCATATACCATACCTCCATATGGAACCTAGGACACATAAAACCAACCTTGAAATCATGCCAATGCTTTTCTTTTTCAGATTAAAAAACAGTTGCTGTTTGTTGGTGCCATGAATGGCATGCGTGAAAGCAGTACAGACTGAGTCTCTACTTAAACCCAAGAAATGATGCATTTGGGTCTTTCAAAGAAGCAGGGAGATTGTGCGTACAACACCACTTCTCTTTTTCTGAAGGTTCGGCTAAACCTTCCATTCTGAATGCATATATACTTCCAACGCCGCATGGCATGACTGCTTCTAAGCCCATCGCATTGCAGGTTGCGGTTAATCAAGCTTGGAAACAATTTACTTTTTTGTAAAACTCGGTCTTCACACAGTTCCAATTGGAATATTTCTACCGGGGCCTGAGGCTTCCCAACTTCAAATATTTCACGGAATCGACCTTGAAGTTTCCCCCACCAGCATTCCACTGCACCCTCCCACACTGTGAACTGGCAACAAAACATAACCCTTCACTAGACCAGCCGTTACGCTGTTGGTAACATTGGAACTGCTTGTGTGCAAACTGGTTGACTTCTCCCCCCCTCCACGACCAACAAAACATTGACAGCAGACAATCGGCAATGCATGTGTCCACCACTGTGAGACGTAATGGGATTCTGGATGGTACTGCCAGTTGTTTATTACAATTCAACACCTTTCCCAATATATACATTTCCCAGCAGCTTACTCTACTTCCTCTCTCCAACCCCACCCTCACTCACCCGTTATGTTTACTTTTCGTTTTACTATTTCATAGCCTCTACTTGAGTATTCTGTCAGAGTCTCCCTTTGTTTTCTCTCTCTATCTCATTTTCCTCTTCCTCACTCTTTCTCATTCTCATCCCTTTCCGCTTGCCATTTATTTTCCCTGGTGTTTACCTTGTCTATTTTTATGTCTCACTATCTGCAAAAATTATTTCAGCTTTCCACATTTGTATTATTGCTATGCATCGATGTTGGAGTTAATGGTGCAGAGTGATGCCAGAAATTAATGTGATTTATTTTGATTTATTTTTGTCACATGCCCCAATGGACACCGAGACGTTTAATGTTGCCTGCAGTATGGCAGATCCTAACACAAAAAGACACTAGGGTGATTAAACAGAGTGAGAAATATGAACTTTCAGCTGTAATAGTGTGCAGAGAGCAACGTCAACTTAAGATTTCAAGTTTGTGATGCCCATTCAGAAGTCTGACAACAGCGGGAATAAGATGCTCTTGAAGCTTTCAGTGTGTGTCTTTAAGCATTTGTACCTTCAGTTTTTCTTTTCTCAAATTGAGGGAATCGAGGATGACAGGGTATCAGTTTAAACTTAGAGGGGATAGGCTAAAAGGGAACCTGAGGCACCTGTTTTACACAGCGGGCGCTGCGCATATGGAATAAGCTGACAGTGGAAGTGCACATTTGTACAAATGCGTGGAGAGGAAAGATCTTGAAGGACATGCAACAAGTGCTAGGAAATGCGGCTTGTGTGGATGGACATTTTGTTCGGCATGGACCAGATTGGGCCAAAGGGCCTGTCTTTGTGCTGTGGGAATCCCTGACTTTATATGACTGTGAAAGGTTGGAAGAAATTATAACTGGAGTTTGGGGGGGGGGGGAGGTGCTTTAAAGATATTGGCTGCTTTTCCGCGGCAAAAACGAAGTGTAGGTCGAGTCAATTGATTGAAAGTTGGCTTGAGTGTTGATCTCGACAGTGATCACAGCTTTCTGTAATTTCTTCCGGTCTTCGGCTGAGCAGTTGCGGTGTCAAGTTCCGATGCAAACAAGCAAAATGATTTTTCTGGTGCATCTGTGAAAGGTGGTCGCAGTTCAATAAAAGTTAGATTCCCTTGCCAAATGAATAGCTTCAGCACTTCCCAAATCGTACACGATTTGTCTTTTTTATTCAAATAACTTTATCTGGCATTGTCTTTCTATTCATACCATGGCAGGTCCCACTTCTCGAGCCTTCCGATTGCCTGAGATATGCTGAGTATCAGGACAAACCACTACCATTCTCTTCCAATGGTTACAGGATTCTTGTGACTTGCTGTTGCTTTTTTCAGTGCTTACTTCTGAAGAGGAGCTAGTCGTCATCCGACCTGACCCACTTTATCAAGCTACTGGGAATCTATGCAATTATTGTTTCGGCAAACTCAGATAATTGCGCAAAGAAACAGCAGAGCAATAATGGCCAAACCGTCCTTCTGGAATGCCGTGGTTATGTGTTTGGAAAGTGCTGTCGAAGGAGTTTTCCTGAATATCTGAAATAAACAAAAATTACTTCTGTTGTTCGTCTATTAGGGTGGAGTGAATACTTGTTGATGTGATGGCAATCAGGTGGGCTGTTTATCTTGGATAACTTTGAGCTTCTCGAGTGTTATTGTAAATGTACTTTTCCAGGAACTTGCAAAGCATTCTATCAGACTCCTGAAATTGACTTGTTGATGGTGGACAGGATATAGGGCGTCAGGGGGTGGGCTACTCACTGTAGGATTCCTCGGCTCTGAACTACCATAACATTCAATGTTGTGATTTTCTGGTCACAGTTACCACCCTGCACTCGCTACCCCGCAACTTAGGTTGGCAGTATGGGACTCAGTGATTATGGTGCCATTGATTGTGATGGGACGATCGTTTGTTTCTTTCTTGCTGCATGGTCAGCGTTTGATACTTGGTTGGCATAAATATGATTTTGCATTGCCCAGCTCAGTCTGGATATTTTCCAGAAATTTCAGAGATTTGGACACATCAATTCCTAGTTCCTCTGATGCTGCCTGACCTGTTGTGCTTTTCCAGCTCGACACTGACTGTCAACAACTGGTTGTGGGGTTTGATTATAAAACTCTTCAGAGGATCACATTTCCCCAAACCCTGACCATCCGATGTCTGGAGGAAGAACTCCTCACCTTTCAACCTGAGACACTGGAACCGCACGGGTTGAATGCAGATTTCACCCGTTTCTTCATTTCCCTTTTCCCCCAACCACCTTATGCAAGTCCCAAGCCTCCAACGCAGCACCCCCATCTCGATCCGACCACATTATTTCCGAGCTATCCACTCCACCCTCCTCTCCTACGGATCACCTTTTCCCCACCTTCATCTTCCTGTTGCATTCTCAGCTACCTTTCCCCCAGCCACACTCCCCTCCGATTTGTCTCTCAGCCCCATTAGCCAACAAGCCTCATTAGTCATGAAGGTCTTACTCCCAAAACCTCGATCGCCCTGCTCCTCGGATGCAGTTTGCTTTTCCATCACCACACTCTCGACGCGGATCTCCAGCATCTGCATTCCGAACTTTCTCCCATAACTAGTTGTGAGGACTGGAGATCTGATCCGTTGGGTGTGGGATGACGGAGCACCTTCTACCGTGCATTGTTTCACGCGCCTGTGCTGCTCCAACAATTTATCTTGCATATATGTATTTATTCCATCTTCAGCAAAACGGTCCCTCATCTGTGAGAAGGTAAAAAGATAAAAACTGCTCCTCGGATGCTGCCTGAACGGCTGTGCTTTTCAATCACCATTTTAATCTCATCTCTGAGATCCGCTTGGTGCTTAATATCCTCTTCATTTAAACAATGTCGATGGGAAGTAGAGATTGAAGTAAATATCCAGTCCGTGAGGTTATCAATAACGTTTAAGTTCATTTTTGTTTTTCATTCATTGGTGTGACCTGTGTCCCTGTTGGAGGGCGGGCATTCTCTGCCCAGCCCTAGCTGTCTTTGAAAAGGTGGTAGTGAGCTAAATTCTTGTACCACTGTAATCTCATCTTCAGTATTTCTTGGTCCACAGCGTTCCATTGACGCCCATGTTTGAAGCTGTTCACTTCGTTTGAAATAACTTTTAGCGACGTCGAGAGCACCATCGAATTGCCGCATGTGCTGCACAGCAACTGCTAAAACAAACGTGCACCGATTCTTAGAATGCAGCAAGAGATCATAAATTTCCCTCATCTCTTCGGTTTACAGACCTGTCACGAAGGGGAAAGATACAGAGAGAGAGACAAAGAGAGAGACAGAGAGAGACAGACAGACAGACAGAAAGACAGAGAGAAGGACAGAGAGCGAAAGCGAGAGCGAGAGAGAGACAGAGGGAGAGTGAGATGGACAAAGATTGTGCAGGTTTATAACATTAACAGTACTGCAACAGGAATTCGCAGCGTGCACAATGTCTGGGAAAGTGTGCTGTAAAGTGATCTCAGACTTTGTTCATCCACCAAATTTCCCTGATCTCTCTCGATGAACCTTTCCAACTGTTGCCATATTTTTGGCAGTGTTGTTTTGATTTTCCATACAGCCTCTTCTGTACTGCATGTTTTTTTCTCATTCTGCGTTTCCATCTCGGCCTCTCGTCTTTTCTTATATTTACTTCTGTTCCGAACTTTCTCGTTATTCTGTCTTTTTCTGTCTTCGCTCCTTTCTGTCTTTGTTCTTCTCCTTCCTATCTGTCTCTATTTTTACCACTCAATCTGTAGCTCTGCCTTACTTGATTTCACCTCCTGTCTCTTGTCTCTCACTCTCTGCCTTTCTTCTGTCTCTTTCTACCACTGTCTCTCCATGTGTTCCACTGTTCTTTGCTCTTGATATCATTCCAATTGTTTGCGTTCTTCCCACTCTGCTCTCGTTCTTCCCTCACCATCTGTGTCCTGCCTCATCCTATCCCTATGCGTCTCTATTTCACCCTGCATTATTATTTTTCCATATTCTTAAACAGTGTTGGGTTTTTGTTCGTTTGTTGAATAAATTCTTCCAAATGGCTCTGTCTTCTCGCCGGTCACAACGCAGGTTTTCCATTGGGTGCATGAAATGATCTGTCACAGAATATGATGCAGCAGCTCAGTGTCTATCAGTAGGGAAAATGCAAAAGTCTGAATGGTTGAATATCCGATCATCAGATTAAATTCGAAATATTGTAAAATAATGTGTGATGATTTTGTAGATAACACATGAATAGAAGCGTCACACAGTCAAACATTGTGTCCGTCATCAATGGGAAACTGCAGACTTTTTTTCAAGGGCTGTGATCGATTCTCAGTGAATCTTGTATTTTTAATTCTTCCCAGTTAACCCAGACTTGTCCATAAATTTAACTGTATTGCAGCCTCCATTTGCGTTCTGGCATCCTCTATATATTTGGACGTCGCAGTCTGAACTGGATGTGAACACAACGAAGAGAGAGATCATGTAATAGAGGATTACAAGTATGAGATCCGTGTAATACACGCACGTCTGAGGATATTAGGACGTGGCACATTGCTCCTTGCACAGGACAAGAATGAAACGCTTCAAACCAATGATGATGTTGATTAGAGGTGATCAAGATAGACTGTTTCTCGTTCGTAAACAAACAGAGAAACACAGTGTGTGGAGTCAGGCACAGATTGCAAGTGACTTGAAAAGCAACATACTCGAGATGAAGAAGTTACTTCTTTCTCAAAACACGGAGATTTATTCTGGAATTGCTGCCTGGATGTTAGTCGGAGGCAGATTCCATTGAGGTTCTCAAAAGGGGCATTTAATGGAGACTTGAGCAGAATGGATATACAAGGTTCGACCGAAACCAAGGGGATTGCCATTCAGTCATGGCGCACGTTCAAAGAGCAACTTGGAACAGTTTGGATTGAGCGGCCTCCTGCTGCACGCCGAGTGCTTTGTGATTTTGTGGGCCATACGCCAAGTATACAGCAAGGCTGTGGACTAAAAGCAGAATGGAAGAGCAACTGCCCTTCACAGCCTGGTGGTATTTGTCTCAGTGTGGCTTCAAGGATCGGTAGGGACAATGGAGACCACGGGATCCAATGATTACAAATGCATTTGTCACAAAGCAATGCAGTAGTCACTCTGGAGGTCTGATCATTTCAGCACAGGATGTCCACAGAATTGTGCCCTCTGCCCAGTTGGATTCATATCCTTCCTCAATGACGTTGAACGCTAGATGTTTGAAATGTCACACATGTTTAAGACAGGTGAAATCGAGCAAACTCGGACGAGTAAGCAATTCTCTTGCTGCCCGGATTCTGCCTGAGCTGCTGCGCTATTCCAAAGGACACGCTTGATTCCAAATGAAGGGTTTATGCCCGAACCGTCAAATCTCCTGCTCCTCTGATGCTGCTTGACCGGCTGTGCCTTTCGAGAACCACAATCTTCGTCTCTGATCTCCAGCATCTGAGTGCTCAGTTTCTGCTGGATACAATAATTGCCAAACGCGTGTATTCATTAACTGAAAATACTGTGTGTTCTTACAAAAGAATGCTGGGCTTGGATCATCTCAGTATCGCTCCAAGGAGATCAGCTGAATATGTGGGGAGCACAGCTCTTGGTGTTTGTACTTCTGCTCCTGGAACAGCCCATCGAGTCTGAATGTGGATTAAGAGGACGGATGATGTATGGGGGTAAGGAAGCCTTTCAGTCTTCAATCTGACGAGCCACTCCGAGAGATGGGAGGCATTGACGGAACTGAAATGTCATTCAGGTGAACCAGGGATCTCCCTCAATTTAATTCTTCTTGCAATTCGTAGTTCTCAAAAAGATCTGGACCTGAATGAAGCACTCTCAGTTTGTGGTTGCTGCCAAATTTCACAAAAAATAATCTAATTTGTGCGCCTTACTTCAGCTACCGAGAAATGCTCTCCCTTTATCTTTAATCTTCTATGTACATCTAAGTTTTTGTTACTAAGGATGGTTCTGGTCGGAGAGTTCATTCTTTATGTCAAACCGAGAGCACAGAGCTCAGTATCTGGCTCCACCTCCCCTGTCCAAATCACAGAAGAATGACAGCGTGCATTTTCTGTCTGCATTCTCGATAACAGACCACAGTCGACTACGGTGCACTGACCATGTCACTACCTCTCCTAATGGACAATGCTGGGAGTGCCTTGTTCAGACCCGATCTCTGTCGTCCCTGCCCAGAACATACGAGGAGCACAGTGCACCTTTACTGTCAAATTTCGCTTTTCCTAAACACACTTGGAGCACCTTGCATAAAGCCTGTCGACGTATACTCTGGAATTGTTTTCCTTTCAGGGGATATCTTTGGGTGCGTCAGAATTACTGGAACCTGTAGAAAAACGTTTTGTCGGAACGATGAGTACATAGTCCCTAACAGATGTTCCTGGGGTTATAACTGCTGCGTGGTCAAATTATGAAAACAACTGGCGAGTTGTTACTGTCGACTGTGACGTCAACACTCTAACAACTTGTCCAACTGCGGAGAGATAATCTGAGTCTTCAGAACATGACATTTTATTCGATCTGTGTTAATTAAAATCACTTAATTTATCTCTAACTCGTCTCAACGTTGTATTTTGATATTTCAGTCTTGGGGAGCTGTCTCAGTGCTCGCAATTGGGCAGACCCTGCTCCCTCAGCACTGATACTTCCAATTGTACCGTGTCTTCAGCACAAACATTCCAATATTGCAGGAACCCCACAGCGCAAACCCTCTAATAGTGTGTAGATCCCTCAGCAGTGACGCTCTAACAGGACGGCACTCCCTCAGAACTGACCCTCTGTCAGAACAGCGTTCTTCCAGCACTGGCATTCAGTTGGGATGAATATTCTGGAGACAGCAAACGCAATTGAGCTTTGATTGCATAGTTTCTGGGTGAAAACGTTCAACTGCGGAGGTTGGAGCACTTTGGAATTTTCTGCGTAGAAATGCAAAGGATTGAGAGTGGGTAGGGTGTGGAGGGATTTGCTCGTAGTTGAAGTGGTTGCAATTCGTTAGGGCAGCTGAGAAGAGCGGGTAAACTATTTCCTACTGTGACCAAAGAACCAGAGCATTTTGGGACAGGCTTCATTAAGTGAGTAGAAAATATAATGAACAGCAGCACTGTCGTTTGGGTCGGCAAGGTGGTTCAGTCTTTAACTGTGCTGCATCACAGTACAAGGCAGATGGGTTCGGTCGTACACTTGGGCGACTGTCTGCGTGGATTTTGCATATTCTTGCCATAAATCTGTGGGTTTCCTATAGGTGTTCCTGTTCTCTCCCACAATGCAATGACGTGCATGTCAGGTGATTTGGCCGGGCTAAATTGCCCATAGTCGACAGCGATGTATAGATTAGTCAGCGCTAAATACAGGAAAACAGGGCTGTTGATTGGGTTTGGTGACTAACTGTTTAGAGGGCCGGGTGGACTTGATGGGCGGGGGAAGGCTTGTTTCCACACTGCAGGGATTCTGTAAAAAAAAGTCAGAAAATAATCAGTTTTTCAAAGAATGGAGTTTTCTTCTGGAGTGGAGTCTCGTTGACTCTCGTTTGCCTTAATATCCTGAATTCCAAACCACACTCTAATTAACGCCTTACTTTGAAGGGTAATCACTTTCAACTCACGACTTGTTCTTCTTATTTGTCGAAGTTTGGACCAAAGCTGTCATGAATTTAAGGCTAATAATAAAGGCGAGTAATTCTGGATTGACAAAAACTCTTACTTTCTACATTGTACTCCTTCAGAGAGAAAGTATAACTTCTAGTTTGGTTCTGAAGCAAAATTCCATGACAAGATTTAATATCCTATATATTTTATGGAGAAGATTTACATTTAAACCAACAACATTTGTATTTTGCAGCAACCGCCAAAACTGGTTGGGGATTGGAAGGGCTCAGAGACATAAATACAAGTGTGCGGTTGGCAGTGGGGTAAGTTATTTTGGAAGATGACAGGTGAATGCAGGTGTGGGTTTATCGTGATAGGTCGTTGGAAAGGATGCAATGGATAGGTGGGAAGGGAGATGAACAGGTACATCATGTCAATATGGCAGCGCCAAGTTGTAGCATTGGGTTCGGGTTCAGGTGGAGGAACGGCAGCTTTGCAAACTATTGAAGTTGACGTTTACGTTGTGTGGCGGAAAGGTCCCAATGTGGAGGACAAGACGTTCTTCTTTGAGTTGTCTGGTGGTTTGTATTTCGTGGTGGGGGAGGCCCTGAATTTGCTTGTCCTTGGTGTAGTGTGAGGGTGAGATGACATGGTTGGCCACTGTGAGGTGGGTTTCCTTGGTGTATGTGTTCCTGAGATGTTTCCAGAAAATCTCCAGGGGTTGAAGTCCTGTACGCAATGTAAAGAAGACCACATCGAGAGAAACGGACACAGTAGATGTAGTGGGTAAACGTTCGGAAAAATCTCAGCTGAATTTGACAATATACTTTGGGGCCTTGAACAGAGTTAAGGGGTAAAGGCTAACAACTTTTGTTGCGGCAAGTGAAGCTTCCAAGTTTGTAGGGTGGGTAGATGGGGTGCGTGGACGCAATATGGTAGTTGCAGAATAAATGGTATATGTGGAACACAGGCAGTGGTGGGTAGGGAAGTATACTTCTGCTGGTGAGCGACAGGTTTAGTTGGCAGAGATTGGAAACGGACCTCAGAGACAGCATTTTCACACAGACGGTCGTGCGTGTCGGAAATGAATAGCTACAGGAAGTGGTGGGGGCTGTTAATTTATAATATTTAAAAGGTATCTTGATAGGTACCGGAATTGGAGAGATTTAGAGAGATATGGACCCATTGATGACAAATAGTATTAGATTAACTTCGGTTATCTGGTTGTCACTGACGAGTTGGACCGAAGGGACTTTTGCTTTGTTACGCATCTCTATGATAATCTAACTCTGTTAGAAGTCATTGACTTTGGCAGGTCGATGCAAGAGGAATTAATGTAGTAACTGGCAGGACCCTGAGGAGCATTGATACACAGACAAATATTGGGATGCAAATACATTGCTGCCTGAAAGTGGCAAAAAAAAAAGATTACGTGGTAAAGAAGACGTGTGGAGTGGTAGTCTTCATTAGTCAGGACATCGACCGTAAAAGTTGGCAAATCTTTTGGCAGCTTGAGAAAAATATTGTTCCGTGACACTTGCAGCATTGTGTGCACATCCGTTTTCCGCAGCACAGGACGCCTTTGGAGATGTCGCACAAAAGATCTATTAGGATGCTGCCTGGGTTAGAGTGGATTTGCCCTGAGGAGAAGTTCAATAAACTTTTCACGGGAGATTTAGAGGTTCAGTCGTGCATTCACAGAGGTGTATGAAATTATGAGTGGCATGAACAGAGTGAATTGCACGACCATCTTCACGGGGTTGAAATATCAGAAACCAGGTTTAAGATGAGAAGGATAAACTTTAACGTAGATAAGAGAGGCAACATTATTTTTTATGCAAAGGGTGGCAAGTGCCTGTAACACGCTGCCAGCTTGTGAGGAAGCGTTAAAACAGATACGACAGCAACGTTTCAATGTAATGTGGGGAGAAACATGAGTACAGAGAAAATAACAGCTTTCTGACCATGTTCAGACGAATGGAATCAGTTTAGAAACACATTGTATGTCTGCACAGTCACGATGAGCCAAAGGGCCTGTTCTTTTGAGGTACTGCTCTATGTTTGAAATCATAATGGAGTAGCATGTCGATGAGACTGGGACAACAAGAAGTTAAGCGGTCGATTAGAGTGTGAGATAGAGAGGGTGAGGAAGGAGAGCGAAGCAGAAATATGAAGAATGCTTGAGTGAGAGTGGGAGGAGAGCTAATAGGCGTTTCAGGTGAAGTGATGAACGGAGCGACCCTTCATCAGCACCTTTTGGAGCACTAACATCTTTCAGAGCATTGGTAACATGTTGGTGACTTGCATTTAAGGCTATAACAGAGGCATTATGACCAGATATTTGTACAACACAATGATGGACAAGTGTTTTATTAAAAATAATAAAATAATCACCCTCTCGACATGTCTATATGAGGGGAACATGCAATGTGGATTCAGTGTTGTTACTCAAAATAACAGACTAGGCTGCCACAATGCTCAGGGTAGAGTACTGTTGGAACCCGACTCCGATCAGTTCTATATCTGATCCCCACTGTTCGATGCGGTCAGCCGTTTATGTTGACCAAAGCAGATTCCGATCTGTGCAATTCACTCCCCTCAAAGCATTCTATATATGGAATTCTTTTAACAGGCAGTCGGATTGGCTGGCCGAGGGAGGGTACTTGTTGGAAAGTCAGCAAAGGGACTCCATTCCCAGGTCTGGATGTACTTAGTGAGATCACGCAGGGTTAGACGCCAAATTTGAGGATATCCGATGCCAGTCACTTTGGGCCGTGGACACAACTGCGCCATCAAGTCTGGAGTTTGTGTCCTTCCAGTGGGGCAAGGATATACAGGGAATGCTCCTGATCGAAGCTGCGACTTGGCGGGAAGCAATGATTCTGTAATACTGTCTATGTGCGATGTATAAGATGTGATGATGCTCTTGCCTTTTCCTAACTTCTCCTCTCCTTCAGTCGGTATGAACAGACAAAGAAATAACAATGAAAAATGCGTAAAGGGCAATGTGCTGCAATCAATGCTTGAAGTTTGATTACCACAAGTCAGAATGCAATGCTTCAGGGGTGACTAAATTGATCCATTGTAGCTGAACCTGAACAACAAGGAATACAGTTAGTATCAGTCCCAGCTTCAGAGGGATTATATGTGGGACAATTCCAAATCACTCAATCATTACTTCTGACAGCAGCGTAACCCTTCAGGGCAACACACAACGATGTAAACGTCTCCTGCATCATAGCGATTTGCTCTGCACACTCCTCTGATAAATTCACAAGAGGAGAATCCGTCTATGGAACTGAAGAGGAGAGATTATTGACGCAACGGTCGAGACAGACCAACCCTGACGTCTGCTATCACTGATAGACACACAAACCAGAATGCTGTGCAATATTCCAATATTCCCGTTGTCATGCTACTGAAGGACAAGGAGAAGGGAATCATTGCACCACAGTAAAGTAACGGCACAAACAGACAGAACGTTCATCCCAACATCTCTGTA